>NW_026779249.1:0-130646 GCF_030144855.1 Hypanus sabinus
GTATGCAGATGATACTAAGGTAGGGAGCGCGTTGGATAATGAAGTAGGTTTTCAAAGTTTGCAGAAATATTTAGGCCACTTAGAAGAGTTGGCTGAGCGATGGCAGATGGTGTTTAATGCTTATAAGCGTGAGGTGCTATATTTTGGTTGGAATAATCTAAATGGGACATACATGGTAAATGGTAGTGCATTGAAGAATGCAGTAGAACAGAGTGATCTGGGAATAATGGTGCATAGTTCCCTGAAGGTGGAATCTCATGTGAATAGGGTGGTGAAGAAAGCTTTTGGTATGTTGGCCTTTATAAATCAGAGCATTGAGTACAGGAGTTGGGATGTTAAAATTGTACAAGGTTTTGGTGAAGCCGAATTTGGAGTATTGTGTACAGTTCCGGTCACCGAGTTATGGGAAATATGTCAACGAAGTAGAGAGAATACACAGAAAATTTTCTAAAATGTTACCTGTGTTTCAGCACCGAAGTTACAGAGAAAGATTGAACGAGTTAGATCTTATTTTCTAGAGCGTAGAAGGTTGGGGGGGGGGGCCTTAATAGAGGTATTTAAAATTATGTGGGGGATATATAGAGTTTACGTGGATAGGTTTTTTTCCTTTAAGAGTAGGGGAGATTCAAACAAGAGGACATGAGTTGAGACATGGGTAAAAGGATGGGTAACATGAGGGGGAATTTCTTTACTCAGAGAGTGGTAGCTGTGTGGAATGAGCTTCCAGTGGAAGTAGTAGAGGCGGGTTCGGTATTGTCATTTGGATAAGTACATGGACAGGAAAGTAATGGAGGGTTATGTGCTGAGTGCGAACAGTGGGACCAGGTGAAAGTCAGCGTTCGGCACGGGCTAGAAGGGTCGAGATGGTCTGTTTCCGTGCTGTAATTGTTATCTGGTAGTACGGTTATATGAATATCAATAGGATAAGCCGTAAAGAGTAAGACCTATTAAGTGTGGCAGTGGTATAATGTGTATGGAACCGCAGGAAATAGCAGAGATACTTCATGAATGCTTCGTTTCAGTGTTCACTGTGGACAATTATCTTGGTGATGGTGACATGCAGCGGACTGTATAGCTTGACTATGCAGATATTAAGAAAGAGGACGTGCTGGAGCTTTTGGACAATGGTTGGAGGTGTTGTGCACTGTGTGGAGGGCTGTCAGAATCAGGGTTTAAATCAGGCCTCAAAGACTCTGCTTTCATCCCTGCACGTCGTAACTTGAACTATCACACTGAGCGTCCGATGGAGACGTAATGCCTGCACATGCGATTACATCTCCCCTGCTGCAGACACATCAATTACCGTCAGAATTGTTTTCTGATTCAGTTTGAAGGTGATGGATTATTCAGCTCCTTAGAACAGGAACTCACATCATTGCCGCTCTCAACGTTCCGAGTTCAAATTAATTTATTAACAAAATACATATTTTTTCAACACATAGTTCCCTCTGATTATTTTTTTCTTGCCGGCATGTTCAAGAAATATAGCAACATAGAAACACAGAAAACCTACAGCACAATACGGGCTCACAATGCTCTGCCCAACATCTACTTTCTTGAGAAATTACCCAGAGTTACTCATAGCCCTCTATTTTTCGAAGCTCCATAATTTCTAATAGAACAATGATGATGTTAGAATCAACGAAACACCACGCCATCGTTGACGGACAACCAGTGTGGAAAGACAACAAACCGTGCAATCACAAGAAGAAGAAGAAGAAGAAGAAGAAGAAGAAGAAGAAGAAGAAGAAGAAGAAGAAGAAGAAGAAGAAGAAGAAGAAGAAGAAGAAAAAGAAGAAGAAGAAGAAGAAGAAGAAGAAGAAGAAGAAGAAGAAGAAGAAGAAGAAGAAGAAGAAGAAGAAGAAGAAGAAGAAGAAGAAGAAGAAGAAGAAGAAGAAGAAGAAGAAGAAGAAGAAGAAGAAGAAGAAGAAGAAGAAGAAGAAGAAGAAGAAGAAGAAGAAGAAGAAGAAGAAGAAGAAGAAGAAGAAGAAGAAGAAGAAGAAGAAGAAGAAGAAGCAATGCACATTCAGAAGATGGGATGAAAGGTTCTTGAAAGTGAGTCCATCGTTCGTTGGAGATTTTCAATGATCCAGTAAGTGAAGTAATTCCCCTTGGTTCAAGAGCCCGATGAATGAGGGGTAATAACTATTGCTGAATGTGGTTGTGTGAGTCCTGAGGCTTCTATCCCTTCCTCCTGACGGACAGCGAGAAGAGAGCAGAGGCTGTATAGCGGGTCTCTGATGATGGATGATGCTTTTCTGCGACTACATTTCCTGTAGATCTGTTCAATGGTGAGGAGGATTTTATTCATGACGGATGGGGCCGTATCCACTACAGTCTAAGTGACATTCAAATCAAGGGCAATGGTGTTTTCATGCCAGGTTGTGATAAAGCCAGACAATGAGCTCTGCACTACACATCTATAAAAGTTTGTCAAAATGTGGGCAATCATGACAAATCTTCGCAAACGACTAAGGAAACAGCGGCACTGGCGTGTTTCCTAGGGAACTGCATTCACATGCTTGGCCCAGGAGAGATCTTCAAAATAATAACGCTCAGGAGCTCCACTTGTGATCCTCCGATGCAGATTGGCTCACGGACCTCTGATTTCCGCCTCGTGCATTTATAATAATCTCCTTGGTCAATCTCCTTCCCTTATGCTGATTCGTCACCAATTCGGATATAATCTTCATTAGTGTAATATGAAGACTCTGCTTATGCAACGAACAGTTGGCATGTGCCTTCGCGCGCATTCATTTGATTGGGTTACTTGAAGTTACTGGTCACAGATTTCTTTGTCTATATACCAATGCGCGTAGGCCACTCGGGCCCTCAAACCCGTTACTCCTGACACCAACCTGAATTAAACTTTACAGGCGTTGGCTATTACTCAAGAATATTCTGAATTGCTGGTGTTTTCAAGTCGTTTCTTTCATTCTGCCGCTATCATTGTTCCACAGGAGCCCACTCGGGGATATTTCGTAACCATGGCAATACACAAAATCCTGCAAGAGCTCAGTAGGTTAGGCAGCGTCCATGCATGGAAGCGAACAGTCGATGTTTGAGTCCGATAGCTTTCATGGTGACGGGCGAAGCGGCACGATGATTCATTGATTTGTTAGGTGCGGGTTTTTGTTCTGTGAGACTCGGAGCTCAGGGTCTTTGCGTGTCCGAGCACGTTTCTGAGATCAGGGAACGGCTTCCCAACTGAAATCATGTCTAATGTGTTCACAACATATTTACATCCAGATGTGAAAAAAGTACTTTAATATTGCATTTAGGTATTTCTGCTACACAGACGACCAATTCACCCCCAAAGTAATTTAAAAAAACCGTGTGTTTAATTTATATTAACTCCAATCATCTGCAGTTTCCTCAATCAAATATTCTTCACGATCCCTTTCAAGTAAATCAGCCCGTGGCTTCTGAACGATAACATTCCTTAATATATAAAACAAACAGCATCATCCAGATTGTGGAGCCTGCAATCTTCTCAGTTACAATGACCACTTACATTTTAAATAGTGTATATGTAAGGCTGGGGTGAGGAATAGGCTACGTTTGATGGTGAGGGGAGAGAGAAGATGAGGGTGAGTGTGTGGGGGATAGGGGAAGTGATGTAAGAGTGAGTGCGAGGGAAAGGGAGAGAAAAATTGAGAGCGTGAGTTTGAGGGTCAGGTTTAAGCTGAGGTTTATAGTTAGAGGAGAGAGGGAGAGGGCGACGGTAAGTGTAACGGGTGGGTTAGACAGTGGGTGGAAGAGTGAAGGTCTGAACAAACGTGAGGGGTAAAGGAGGGATGAGGGGAGAGTTGACAGGAGGGAGTGCGGGAAGGTGATGCGTTTGACGGGTGTGTTTATGGTGAGAGGGAGAGTGGGGGAAAGAGGGCGAGTGAGAGCGAGACGGAGGGCGAGTGGGTGTGGGCTAGGGCCGCTCTGGGGGCAGGGACTGGTTGAGAATGGGAGGGTCAGAGTGCTGCAGAGTGGAATGAAAATGTGGGGAGTGAGTTGGAGGATGTGAGGGAGGAGGAGGGAGAGGGCATGGGGTGGAGGAGGATGTTGGAGGTTGAGAGTGGGTGAGCTAGAGAAAGGTTGCTGGGAGGGTTGGGGAATGATGAGAGTAATTGAGAGAGGGTTGACATGGAGTGTGACGTAGTTAAAGCGGGACGGTGAGTGTGGCAAAAAGCATTTTCATTTAATTTTGACGCCTCCATCAAGGAATTATGTACCTGTATTTGCATATTTCTTTGTCTACCAAAGTCATCAATGGACTAACATGCATTGTATGCAATCTATGCCGGTCGGAAATACCTGCGTGGTTCAAAAACTTTTTTCAAGATTTCTTTTAAGTAAATGAGCCGATTGCATCTCAAAAACAGCATTCCTTAACATTTGGACACAACATTATCTAGTTTATGGAGCCTGCAAGTTTCCCAGTTAAAATTGCCACTTGCATTTTAAATGCAGTAGAGTTATGGGTGAGCGTTAGTTTGAGGGGAGTGACCAAGTGAAGGTGAAGCTTAGGCTTCGGTTTATTGTGAGTGGAGAGAGAAAGCCGGTGAGTGTGGGTGATGAGGGAAGTCAGTGTGAGGGAGTGTGTTATGTAGAGGATGAGAGTAAATGTGAGCGTGGTTTTGAGGGTGGGTTTTAAGATGTTTTGAGATAGGTGAGAGAGGGAAAGGGCGACGGGGAGTGCAAAGGGAGCGTGAGGGGGGCGTGGAAGAGTCAATAAGTGGACGAGCATGAGAGACAAATGAGGGATGGGGGGAACGTTGACGGAAAGGATATGTTTATGTTTACAGGGAGAGTTTGGGAAGGAGGGCGTGTGAGGGTGAATTTGGGGGCAGCGTGGGGAAGAGTAGAGCGAGTCAGAGGGCAGCCGATGGTTCGGGAATGTGAGGGTGAATTTGGGGGGCAGCGTGGGGAAGAGTAGAGCGAGTCAGAAGGCAGCCGATGGTTCGGGAATGTGAGGGTGAGCAGCAGGGTGCGAGGGTAGCAGAGCGGATGGAGAGGTGGAAAATTAGTTGGTGGGGCAGTGTCAGAGGGAGGAGGATGTTAAGGGTGTGGGTTGGAGAAGGACCAGTGAGAAGAAGCGATTGGGTGACCTGGAATGGTAGACAGAGGGTGCGGGATGGTTGGGAATGGATGACGGGGAGCGGAATAGGGTTGAGATAGAGTGTGATGTTTAGATTGTAGAGAGAGGGGATGTAAGATCATGAAGAATAGAGGAGAGTGTGAGGGGGGGGGACAAAGGCGAATACAAGGAGAGAGGAGAGAGAGGGGGCAGAGGGAACCAGCGGTTAAGAGTGGGAGAGAGAGTGCCTTGAGTTGGAGAGAGTGCGGGGGAGAGGGAGCGGTGACAGAGAAAAGGAGAGGTGGAAAATAGGAGTAAGACGTGTAGAGCGGAAAAATAAGAAGTCAGTGGAGCGAGGGGAGAGATGAAGGAGAGGGAGGGGAAAACGGTTGTGAAATTTCGAAAGAGGATAGGGATAGAGATAGGGATAGAGAGGGGAAGAGAGATTGGGAGGGACAGTGGAAAGTGATTGGGACGAAATGGAGTGAGAATGAGGGTAGAGCGGAGGAGTGAATCGGGCAAGGGGGGTCGATTGGGAGAAGAAATGTGAATGAAAGGGAAAGGAGAAAGAAGAGAGATAGGAATTGTGTGTAGGTGGTGCGAGGGATACCAATAGCGAGATGGAGAAATGGAGAAGAGAGGGTAGAGGATGATTCTGTGAGAGAGGAATGAGGAAGTAATGTGTGTTAGGGGGGCGAATTTAGATGGATGCGTACTTGGGGTTGCAATTAAGCGGAGGTGAATGTTTAGGGAAGAGAGGAGAGAGGGATGAGGGAGATGATGGAGACGATTGAGAGGTGAGAGTCATGTGGGGAGATTAGGAAATGTGTGGGGACTTTGGGTTTCTAACATTTAACTGTCATTTCCTCTTTGGACCATTCCTCTGTTTTCTGGGATGGTTGCGAAGAAAATGTATTTGAGGATGTATATTTTATACATCACTCTGACATTCAATGTTCCTGTGAAACCTTCGCAGCTTTGATTAGAATATCCCAGAGTTCAGAATCAGTTCAGAGTCCACACCGTGTACAGAACAAACTGTTTCTTGTTTGGGAATGGTCTCAGGTTTCGAAGTTCATTACCTGAAGCTTCCTGTTCCACATTCCGCTCCTCTGATTAGATTATCCAAGAGCAAAAAGCAGTTCACAGTCCACAAAATAGGAGGGGGGGGGGTGCAAAGACAGCAGGGTTTTATGCTTCCCCTGTCCTTGATCAGACGGTAGTTTTCTCTGATTTTATTGAGTACATGACGAGGATAATTGAGGAGGTTTCTGCTACGAATGCTATTTCAACGTGTTTCAGAAAGGCAGTTCACAAGTCTCCACATAGGAGGCTCATTTAGATGATAACATGCATGGGATCGAAGAAGAATAGGCTGTTTGAATTCAGAACTGGCTTGCCCATTGTAGACAGAAGGTGGTTGTTGAAGGGGCCTATTCTACCCGGAGTTCATGATTAGTGCTGTTCCGCAGGGATCAGTGCTGTCACCTCTGCAGTTTGTTATGTACACAACAGAACTGTCTGAAAATGTACATGGGTATGGATAGAACAGATGACTGGGAAAGGATACAGCGGGATATACTGTGAATTATTTTCACACTTGGGCAGAGAAATGGCAGATGGAGTTTAACCCAGGCAAATGTGTAGAGTTGAAACTCGGTAGGTCAATGTTGTGAGATGGTAGACTGTTAAGTGCAAGACGCTTACCAGTTGTTAATGAGCAGAACGATGTTGGAATTTACATTCAAACCTCCCTGAAATTGGCTATGCAGGTCTTAAATTTGTTTCTCGATGCATTGAGTTTAAAAGTCAGGAAGTTAAGTTGCAGCTGAAATAAACTCTAGTTAGGCCTCATCTGAATTATTGCTCACCAATCTGGTGACCTCACTCTAGGAAAACTGCTGAGGTATTCCAGAGAGTGCAAAAGACATTTACCAGGATATTGTCGGGATTAGAGGACATGTGATTGGACAAACGGGTTGTTTTCTCTGGAGCGGGGGAGTATGATGTAACATTTGATAGCCGTTTATAAGATTATGAGAGGCATACATAGAGCAGGTAGACTGCATCTTTTTTTGAGTGCCTGAAATGTGTAACAACAATGAATATGCATTTATTGTGAGAGGAGTAAGTTCAAAGGAGAAAGGCTACCCCTGTGTGAAATGTAAGTTCTTTAACACGATTTCTGGGTGCCGTGAATGTACGCCTGTAGTAATGATAGAAGCAGATACATTAGGGATTTTTAAGAGGCACATAAAATTTTAGGAAAGTGGAGGTATATGGAAGTATTGAATGCGCAATGGATTCACATCGATTGCCTATTGACTACTAATTTACTTGCATTCGAGGGAGGTATAAACATTGTGGGCCTGTCCCTGTGCCAGACTAATCTATCATCTAACTCCGTGTTGTTTAACATTGTTACGTCTACCATGTCTCAATGCAATTTTACAGCTCAGTCTGTTGTTTTGACATACCAAGCATTTTGTCCATCTCAGCTTATCCATTGCTCATTTCGACAAAGGATCCCCACATCACGGCTTGGAATTGGAAAATTACTCCATCACAAACCTGAAGAAATGCGTGGAATCTCTTAGTGACATTCCCTCCTCCGTGTGCTCGGTGACCTTCTGTAAACAATGAATTTGTTGCCAGACAGACTGAGTGAAAGATAATGGAAGAGACAATATCTTCTTCTTTGAATCGGGAGCAAGTTACAGCTTGCGATTCAGCTGGGAGCTCAGAGAATTCGACCGTGTAGGTAGGATTTAAGCCTACCTCGTCAATACCTGTGGAGGAGGGGAACTGCGCAGGCGCGAGTGACGTCAGAGTCGAGCGCGCACTTTAAAAGGCAGGGCTTCTTGTCAGAGCGGGCAGCGGAGTCCGTGGAAGCAGAATCCTGGGCTTTGGCTAAGTGGGCTTCGGTGTAAGGGGACTTCGGTAAGCTTGTGTGATTGCTCGCTGAGGGGAAGAAGGTAAGGTCGCTAGGTGCTTTTTAGACTTATTCTATTAATCCAGTTCAGGTATGGGGGAGACAGTCAGAGCACTGGTGTGCTCCGTATGCAGTATGTGGGAAGTCAGGGTCAACACAGTTGTCCCTGATGAACACACCTGCAAGAGGTGCGTCCAGCTGCATCTCCTATCAGCCCGAGTTAGGGAGTTGGAGCTGGAGCTGGATGAACTACGGATCATTCGGGAGGCAGAGGCAGAGATAGATAGGAGTTATCAGGAGGTAGTCACACCAAAAATCCAAGAAGTAGGCAGATGGGTGACGGTCCAGAGAGGCAGGGGGAGCAGGCAGAGAGAACAGAGCACCCCTGCGGCCATTCCCATTAACAATAAGTATACCGTACTGGATACTGTTGATGGGGATGACCTACCAGGAATGAGTTGTAGTAGTCCTGCCTCTGGCACAGAGGTTGAACCCTCAACTGGAAAGGGACGGAGGGACGAGAAGAGAGCGATAGTTTTAGGGGATTCTATAGTCAGGGGGGCAGATAGGAGATTTTGTGGGGCAGATCGGGAGTCTCGGATGGTATGTTGCCTCCCTGGTGCCAGGGTCCGGGACGTCTCAGATCGGGTGCAGGCTATTCTTGAGAACGAGGGCATGAACCCAGATGTAGTGGTCCATGTAGGGACCAACGATGTAGGTAAGGTGAGTGAGGGGGTCCTGCTTAGAGAGTTCAGGGAGTTAGGAGTGAAGCTGAAAGGCAGGACCTCCAGGGTGACAATCTCGGGATTGCTACCTCTGCCACGTGCGAGTGAGGCGAAGACTAGAATGATTATGCACATCAATACGAAGCTGAGAGCATGGTGCAGGAAGGAAGGGTTCAGGTTTTTGGATAATTGGTCTTTGTTCCAGGGACATTGGCATCTGTTTCGAAGGGATGGTCTACATCTGAACCGGAGGGGTACCAACATTCTTGCAGGAGTGTTTGCTAGTGCTGCTCGGGGAGGTTTAAACTAGATGTGCAGGGGGCAGGGATCCAAATCCAGACGGTTGGTCAGAAGGTGCATGGGGTTAAATGTGTAGAAGGTTTGGATGATCTTGAGAAGGTCATCAAAATTCAGGGTGCAATTTGCCCGATGGAAGTTCAAGGAGCTGGGTTAGGTGCAGTAGACAGTGTTTTAAGCAAAGAGAGGAGGAATAGGCTCAGAATTCTATACTTGGATGCGCGTAGTGTCAGAAATAAGACAGATGAGCTTGAAGCTCAGAAGAAAATGGGGAACTACGATACTGTTTGGATAACGGAGACATGGCTGCAAGGAAATCAGGCCTGGGAATTGAATGTACCAGGGTATACGTGCTTTCGTAGAGACAGAAATATGGGAAGAGGGGGTGGGGTGGCCCTGTTGGTGAGGAATGAGATTCAGTCCTTAGAAAGAGGTGACTTGGGAACAGGGGAAGTAGAGTCTGTGTGGATTGAGCTGAGGAACAGTAAGGGTAAAAAGACCTTAATGGGTGTTGTGTACAGGCCCCCAAACAGTAGCGTGGATATTGGGTACAAGTTGATTAGGGAGTTAACATTGGCATGTGCTAATGCAGTCGTCATGGGAGATTTCAACATGCAGGTGAACTGGGAGAATCAGGTAGGTGCTGGACCCCAGGATAGGGAGTTTGTGGAGTGTCTAAGGGATGTATCTTTGGAACGGCTTGTGCTTGAGCCAACCAGGAACGAGGCTATTTTGGACTTGGTGATGTGTAATGAACAGGAATTGATAAGTGATCTTGAAGTAAAGGAGCCATTAGGAAGTAGTGATCATAACATGATAAGTTTATATCTACAATTTGAGAGGGATAAGGGCAGATCAGGGGTGTCAGTGTTGCAATTAAATAAAGGAGACTACAGAGCCATGAGGGAAGAGATGACCAAAGTTAAATGGGCGGATGCCCTGGCAGGAAAGACAGTGGATCAGCAGTGGCAGATATTCATGGGCAGAATACAAAAGATGCAAAAGCAGTTCATTCCAATGAGAAGGAAGGATTCAAACAGAGGGAAGGGTCCACAGTGGTTGACAAAGGAAGTCAGAGATTGTATAGCATTAAAGAAAAAGAAGTATGACAGGGCTAAGATGAGTGGGAATACAGATGATTGGGAAAGTTTAAAATCTAAAAAGTTTTAAAAACAGCAGATCTTAACTAAAAAAGCAATACGGAGAGAAAAAATCAGGTATGAGCTTAGTCTAGCCAGGAATAGAAAAGGGGATAGCAAAAGTTTATTTAGCTATGTGAAGAGAAAGAAGATAGTTAAGAACAATGTTGGCCCGTTGAAGAATGAATTGGGAGAAGTTGTTATGGGTAACAGGGAAATGGCAACAGAATTTAATGCGTACTTTAGATCTGTCTTCACCAGGGAGGACACAAGCAATCTCCCAGAAGTATGGATGGGCCAGGGTCATAAGATATCAGAGGAATTGAGACAGATTGACATTAGGAAAGAAACTGTGATGAGTAGACTGGTAGGACTGAAGGATAATAAATCCCCGGGTCCGGATGGTCTGCATCCGAGGGTTCTAAAAGAGGTGCCTCAGGAAATTGCGGATGCATTGGTAATCATTTTCCAATGTTCCTTAGATTCAGGATCAGTTCCTGAAGATTGGAGAGTGGCTAATGTTATCCCTCTTTTCAAGAAGCGAGGGAAGGAGAAAACGGAGAACTATCGCCCTGTTAGCCTAACGTCAGTCGTGGGGAAGATGCTTGAGTACATTATTAAGGACGAAATAGTGTCACATCTTGATGGCAGAAATAGGATTAGGCCGAGCCAGCATGGATTTACCAAGGGCAAATCATGCTTGACTAATCTGTTGGAGTTTTTTGAGGGTGTAACAAGGATGTTAGACGAGGGTAAGCTAGTGGATGTAGTGTACCTAGATTTTCAGAAGGCATTCGATAAGGTGCCACATAGGAGATTGGTGAGTAAAATCAGAGCTCATGGCATTGGGGGCAGGGTTTCAACATGGATAGAAAACTGGTTGGCAGATAGAAAGCAAAGGGTAGCAGTGAATGGGTGTTTCTCGGACTGGCTGGAGGTGACAAGTCGGGTACCACTGGGCTCTGTATTGGGACCACAGCTCTTTACGATTTATGTCAATGATTTAGATGAGGGCATTGAAAACTATATCAGCAGGTTTGCTGCCGGTACTAAACTGGGTGGCAGTGTGACATGCGAAGAGGACGTTAGGAGAATACAGAGAGACTTGGATAGGCTGGGTGAGTGGGCAGATATTTGGCAGATGTGATTCAATGTGAATAAATGTGAAGTTATCCACTTTGGAAGCAGGGACAAGAGGGCAGAGTATTGTCTGAACTGTGTAGAGTCAGGTAAGGGAGAAATGCAAAGAGACCTAGGAGTCCTCGTTTACCAGTCAATGGAGGTGAATGAGCAAGTGCACCAGGCAGTGAAGAGGGCAAATGGAATGTTGGCCTTTGTTACAAGGGGAATTGAGTACAAGAGCAAGGATGTCCTTTTGCATTTGTAGAGGGCCCTGGTGAAACCACACCTGGAATATTGTGTACAGTTTTGGTCTCCAGGTTTAAGGAAGGACATTCTGGCAATTGAGGAAGTGCAGCGTAGATTCACTAGGTTGATTCCTGGGATGGCAGGGCTGTCTTACGCAGGGAGATTGTAGAGATTGGGCTTGTACACGCTGGAATTGAGGAGATTGAGAGGGGATCTGATTGAAACGTTTAAGATAATTAAAGGATTTGATAGGATTGAGGCAGGAAATATGTTCCAGATTTTGGGAGAGTCCAGTACCAGAGGGCATGGATTGAGAATAAGAGGTCAGTTATTTAAAACAGAGTTAAGGAAGAGCTTCTTCTCCCAGAGAGTTGTGGAGGTGTGGAATGCACTGCCTCGGAAGACGGTGGAGGCCAATTTTCTGGATGCTTTCAAGAAGGAGCTAGATAGATATCTGATGGATAGGGGAATCAAGGGATATGGGGACAAGGCAGGGACTGGGTATTGATAGTGAATGATCAGCCATGATCTCAGAATGGCGGTGCAGTCTCGAGGGGCCGAATAGTCTACTTCTGCTCCTATTGTCTATTGTCTATTGTCTATAGCACATATTTGTAGTAAACACAAGATGTTGATTGTGGGAGATTTTAATTTTCCACACGTACATTGGAAAGCTCATTCTGTAAAAGGGCTGGATGGTTTAGAGTTTGTGAAATGTGTACAGGATAGTTTTTTGCAACAATACATAGAAGTACCGACTAGAGATGGGGCAGTGTTGGATCACCTGTTAGAGAATGCGATAGGTCAGCTGCCAGATGAATGTGTTGAGGAGCACTTCGTGTCCAGTGATAACAACAGCATTATCTTCAATATAATTATGGAGAAGGACAGGTCTGGACCTAGAGTTGAGATTTTTAATTGGAGAAATGCTATCTTTGAGGAGATGCGAAGGGATTTAGAGAGAGTGGATTGGGTCAATTCGTTAATGGGAAGGATGTAATAGAGAAATGGAGGTCATTTAACGGCGAAATTATGAGGGTACAGAATCCTTATGTTCCTGTTAGGTTGAAACGAAAGGTTAAAGGTTTGAAAGCACCATGGTTTTCAAGGGATATTAGAAATTTGGTTCAGAAAAAGAGGGATGTCTACAATAGATATAGGCAGCATGGAGTAAAGGAATTGCTCGAGGAGTATAAAGAATGTAAGTGGAATCTTAAGAAAGAGATTAGAAAAACTAAAAGAAGATACGAGGTTGGTTTGGCAAATAAGGTGAAAGTAAATCCGAAAGGTTTCTGCAGTTATATTAAAAGCAAGAAGATAGTGAGGGATAAAATTGGCCCCTTAGAGAATCAGAGTGGTCAGCTATGTGTGGAGCCGAGGGAGATGGGAGAGATTTTGAACGATTTCTTCTCTTCTGTATTCACTAAAGAGAAGGATATTTAATTGTGTAAGGTGTGGGAAGCAAGTAAGGAAGTTATGGAACCTATGACAATTAAACAGGTGGAAGTACTGGCGCTTTTAAGAAATTTTAAAGTGGATAAATCTCCGGGTCCTGACAGGATCTTCCCCAGGATCTTGAGGGAAGTTTGTGTACAGATAGCAGGAGCTCTGACGGAGATCTTTCAGATGTCATTAGAAACGGCGATTGTGCCGGAGGATTGGCGTATTGCTCATGTGGTTCCATGGTTCAAAAAGGGTTCTAGAAGTCAGCCTAGCAGTTATAGACCTGTCAGTTTGACATCAGTGGTGGTACATAAATGGAAGGCATTCTTTGAGATAGTATTTCTAATTATCTGGATAGACAGGATCTGATTAGGAGTAGCCAGCATGGATTTGTGCGTGGAAGATCATGTTTGACAACCCTTATTGAATATTTTGAAGAAGTTACGAGGAATGTTGACGAGAGTAAGGCAGTGGATGTAGTATATATATGGACTTCAGCAAGGCCTTTGACAAAGTTCCACATGGAAGGTTAGTTAAGAAGGCTCAGTCGTTAGGTATTAATGCTGGGGTAATAAAATGGATTCAACAGTGGTTAGATGGGAGATGCTAGAGAGTAGTGGTGGATAATTGTTTAACAGGATGGAGGCCTGTGACTAGCGGGGTGCCTCAGGGATCTGTTTTGGGCCCAATGTTGTTTGTAATATACATAAATATTATGGATGATGGGGTGCTAAATTGGATTAGTAAGTATGCCGATGATACTAAGGTAGGAGGTGTTGTGGATAATGAGGTGGGTTTTCAAAGATTGCAGGGAGATTTATGCTGGTTAGAAGAATGGGCTGAACGTTGGCAGATGGAGTTTAGTGCTGAGAAGTGCGAGGTTCTACATTTTGGCAGGAATAATCAAAATAGAACATACAGCGTAAATGGTAGGGCATTGAGGACTGCTGTGGAACAGAGAGATCTAGGGATAACAGTGCATAGTTCCCTGAAGGTGGAGTCTCATGTAGATAGGCTGGGGAAGAAGGCTTTTGTAACGCTGGCCTTGATAAATCAGAGCATTGAGTACAGAAGTTGGGATGTAATGTTAAAATTGTACAAGGCATTGGTAAGGCCAAATTTGGAATATTGTGTGCAGTTCTTGTCACCGAATTATAGGAAAGATAGCAATAAATTAGACAGAGTGCAGAGACGTTTTACTAGGATGTTACCTGGGTTTCAGCACTTAAGTTACAGAGAAAGGTTGAACCAGTTAGGTCTCTATTCATTGGAGCGTAGAAGGTTGAGGGGGGATTTGATAGAGGTATTTAAAATTTTGAGAGGGATAGATAGAGTTGACGTGAATAGGCTGTTTCCATTGAGAGTAGGGGAGGTTCAAACGAGAGGACATGATTTAAGAGTTAGGGGGCAAAGCTGAAACAAGCTGTGGTTACCGGGGATTCCTGGTTTGGGGAACATAAAACTGGTTTTCGGTGCAGGATAGAGATTCCTACATGGTGTTTTCCCTCCCGCGTGCCGGGGTCGCGACCTCTCGGATCGGGTTTTCAGCAATGTCAGGTGAGAGGGTGAGCAGGTGAGTCGGAGGATAATAGAGATTAACACGTGGCTAAGGCGTTGGGGTGGGAATAAAACGCTGCAGATAGGTGGATCACTGGGGTCTCTTCCAAGGAAGGTGAGAACTGTGCATAAGCGAGCGTTTCAATCCAACCGAATTTAATTGTCATTCAACCATACATCAGTAAATATGAATACAGCCGAACGCGTCAGTGCTACTCAGCATAAATAAACACAATGTGAACAATCACACGCGGCACAAAACACACGTAATACTTCTGCGATTGAAAAATAGCAAGTACGCGGTGGAAATCAGTACTTATACGATCACACTGTGTTGACTGTATATACATTTACTTGTACACACATTTTTGCAAATCTGCAATAGGCTACAACAGAGCTTGTCTTCTGCGGAGGGAACACTGGGGGGCAGCACAGACTCCTGTCTTGAGACCGCACCGCACCTCTCCGTGTTGTGCCGCTCCTGCACTTACTCCGCCCGCGAGCAAAACTCTCAGTTTACACCTGAACCTAAGTAGAACTAATATCCCAGCGTGAGTTTCGCCATTAGAAAGGGGGAGTGGTGGGGTTTACACAGGAGTAGGGTTTTGGAACAAGAATCCCATAACTGACAGTGTAGAGGTTGTTGTGACAGATGTTGTTCAGACCTCAGACAAATTCAGGAAGCAAAAGAGTGAGCCTGCTGGGACTCATATTCTGAGCTGCGTCCATCTCCATGCTGGAAGCATTGTACGAAAGGAAGATAACCTCAACGCCTGGAAGAATGGTATTTCAGCCAATAGTGAGACTTGGTTGCAGGAATGGCAGGACCGTTAGTTCAGCATTCCCGATATCTGCTGTTTTAGTCGTACGAGTACGGGGATAATTAAAGTGAAACGGGTGGCGTTAATAGTTGTTGAATATTTCACGACAATGGTCAGTTAGGACAGAATGGAGAACTCGTCCAGTTGAGGCTTTAAGGGTGTAGCTGAGGAATAAGAAATGAATGAACTCGTTCATGGGGCAACATGATCCACCAGCTAACAGTCCTGGGAGTTTAGAGGAACAAACCTGCAAGAGGTCCCAGACTGTTGCAAGAAGCATATCGCTGTGATCTTGGATGATTTTAGCAGGTATTGACTGTGAGTCCCATACTGTGAAAGGACCAGTGGGATAGTTAGTCAAGCGTTTGGAAGAAAGTTGCCTTAATCAGTACGTATTAAGTCCCAACGATGAAGTGCAATACTTGATCTCCGACTGCGGAATGGGACAAGGCAAGAGACAACTTTGCATCTAGTGATGGTGATGCCATTAGAGACAAGGTCGTTATGGAAAAGGATCGGTGTGACGTCGGATTTAGTTTCCGAATTTGAGGAAATAAAGCTTTATTGGGGTCAGGAGTGATCTGCCAAGTGTGGATCCGGCCAGGCTGTTTTCCGCTGTTCATCGCAAGTTGGAGCGGAAGCGCTGTTCAGCCTCAGTGTAGAGTGGAAAGGACCGGACTAAGAAACAGATGGAGGCGTTGAAGGAGAAAACGACTTCAGTGAACAAGATTGGTGTGTCGAGGAACTGACCGAGAAAATAGATAGTATTTGGGACGGGGATTGATGTTTTCAAGTTCCCTAATTCATTTCTGGTCGCCCCGTTACAGGAAGAGTGTGGGTGTCTTTGGAGAGGATACAGAAAGGATTCACTACGATGCTGCCACGAATCGATAGCACAATCTGTAAGCAGAGATCAGATTTTTTTTCCTTCTTTGCTCTGGGGCAGCGAAGGCTGAGGGGCGTCAGAACAAAATGGGAATGAGCAATGCATGACCATGCTCATGGGGCTACATTACAGGCCAGGCAACAGTCCACTCGGATAGAGTTTCATGGTGTGATTGTGAAGGGAAGAAATGAAGCTAATGTCGGATCCGGGAGTGTTTGATTTGACGGGGAAGATGGAGCTTCACTCTGTGTCTGTTAGAGGGAACTTATACAGATTAATTAGGAGGATGTGCTTGCTGTCTTATTGGAAAACAGAGTAGATAAATCCCCTCGGGTATTCCCTCGGACCTTGAAGGAAACTAGTTTTGAAATTGCAGTGGCCCGGGCAGAAATATTTAAAATATCGCTAACCCCGGGTCAGGTGCCGGAGGATTGGAGGATAGCTCATGTAGTTCCGTTGTTTAAAAAAGGCTCAAAAAGTAAGCCGGGAAATTATAGGCCGGTAAGTTTGACATCGGTAGTAGGTAAATTATTGGAAGGAATACTAAGAGATAGGATATATAAGTATTTAGAAACAGTCAGCATTGCTTTGTGCGTGGTAGGTCATGTTTAACCAAGCTATTGCAGTTTTTGGAGTAAGTGACCATGAAAGTGGTTGAAGGGAAGGCAGTGGATGTTGTCTACATGGACTTCAGTAAGGCCTTTGTCAAGTTCCCACATGGGAGGTTAGTTAGGAAAATTCAGTCGCTCGGTGGACATGGAGAGGTAGTAAATTGGATTAGACATTGGCTTAATGGAAGAAGCCAGAGAGTGGTAGTGGAGGATTGTTTCTCTGAGTGGAGGCCTGTGACTAGTGGTGTGCCACAGGGATTATTGCTGGGGCCATTGTTATTTGTCATCCATATCAATGATCTGGATGATAATGTGGCAAATTGGATCAGCAAATTTGCTGATGATACAAAGATTGCAGGTGTAGTGGGCAGTGAGGAAGGTTTTCAAAACTTGCAGAGGGATTAAGCCAGTTAGAAGAGAGGGATAAAAGATGGCAGATGGAGTTTAATGCTGATAAGTGTGGGGTGTTAAATGTTGGTAGGACTAATCAAAGTAGGACATACATGGTAAATGGTAGGGCATTGAGATATGCAGTAGAACTGAGTGATGTAGGAATAATGGTGCATATTTCCCTGACGGTGGAATATCATGCGGATAGGTTGGTGAATAAAGCTTTTGGTATGCTTGCCTTTATAAATCAGAGCACTGAGAATAACAGTTAGGATGTAATGTTAAAATTGTACAAGGCATTGGTGAGATTAAATTTGGAGTATTGTGTACAGTTCTTGTCACCGAATTATAGGAAGGATGCCGACAAAATAACAAGAGTACACAGGGGAATTACTAGAATGTTTCCTGAGTTTCAGCACCTAAGTTACAGAGAAAGGTTGAACAAGTTATGCCTTTACTATTTGGAGCGTAGAAGGTTGAGGGGGGACTTGATAGAGGTATTTAAAATAATGAAGGGTTTAGATAGAGTTGACGTGGATAGATTTTTTTTTCCATTGAGAGTATGGGAGATTCAAACAAGAGGACATGAATTCGAAGATAGGGGTCAAAAGGTTAGGGGCAACTCGAGGGGGAATTTCTATACTGAGAGAGTGGTAGCTGTGTGGAACGATCTTCCAGTAGAAATTGTAGAGGCAGGTTCGATTTTGTCATTTAAAAAATGGACAGGTTTATGGACAGGAAAGAAATGAATGTTCATGGGCTGAATGCAGCTCGGTAGGACTTGGTGAAGTAAGCGTTCGGCACGCACAAGAAGGGCCGAGATGGCCTGCTTCCGTGCTGTAATTTGTTTATGGTTTTATGGTTATATATATCGTTACAAAAGTTTGAGCACCCTGCACGGTCAGTACTTAGTCACACCCACTTTGGTAAGTGCCACACTTTTAAACTCTTTCTGTACCCAGCTAAGAGTCTTTCAATTCTTGTTTGGTGGATTCTTCACACATTCTTCCGTGCAAAGGAAGTTTGGCGAGGTTCTTTGCCCGAATTGCATGCACTGTTCTTTTGAGGTCTATCCACAGATTGTCGATAATGTTTAGTTCGGGGGATAGTGAGGGCCACGGCAAAACATTCAGCTTGAAGTAGTCCGTTGTGGAGTTTGAGTTTAGGATGTGTTTCAGATGATTATCGTGTTGTAGAAGCCGTCTCTTTTCATCTTCAGCATTTTTACAGACGGTGTGATGGTGCTTCCAGAATTTGCTGGTATTTAATTGAATGCATTCTTCCGTCTACCAGTGAAACTTTCCCCACTGGCTGCAAACAAGCCTGATCGATCCACCCCCGTGTTTAACAGTTGGAGAGGCGTTATTTTCATGAAATTCTGCACTTTCTTTTCTCCAAACATACCTTTGACGGCCACAGGACAGAGGGATGTCAATTCACAACAGAGATTGGGAGGTATTAATTTTGCCAAAGACGGGTGAAGCTGTGGAATTCGTTGCTACAGGCGGCCGTGGACGAGAAGCTACTGGACAGAGAGTCATAGATTCCAGACCAGACAGAGCACGCAGAGAACGGAACGAAAGCTGGACATTGGGAATAAGGGTGGATCAACCATGATCAAATGGTGAGCTGGACAAATGGAGCAAATGGCTTAATTCTACCACACTGTGGTATGATGGTATTTGAAATTCCTGAGATACTGGGTATCAGCATCTCAGTGGGTCTACACTGGGCACAACACATTCATGTGACACGAAGAACGCGTCTTGTTCCTGACAGTACAGCCTCAGATATCCAGGTTTCAGCACTCCCATTCCTCGGAGAGTAGTTCGCTGTCACCTTCCCTATAAGTCTCAGACTGCCAATTATTGTCGGCCAGTGTTCCTTCATGGAATGTCTGTCGGTGAAGGCCTCGCGCCGAGCACTCAGTGCTCAACCGTACGGGATCCGTTTCTTGAGCTGGAGAGAGTGGAGGGAGAGATGTACGATGATGTTGCCGGGATTTGAGTGTCTGAGTTCTGGGGAGAAGGCAAGAATATGTGTCTGCATTCCTAGGAGCGTGGGTATGAAGACAGGAGAGGCGCAGTCTGGGATGGGGAACTGAGAGCCAGTGTGGTGAGAGTGTGTGGAAAGTACGGAGAGAGTAGATACAGAGAATGGTGTCCGAGGGGGAGGGTGGTGGATAGGGAATAACTTAGAGAGAACGAAGGGAAAAAGATAAATGGAAGAGAAAGAGGACATTTTCGGGAGCCGGGAGAGTGTGGCAGAAATGGCAGGTGTGGATCAGAGGGGAGAGGGAGAGTTGTGGTGGAGAATAGAAGTACCAGTAGAGGAGTAGACTTGGCTAAGGAGGGGAAAAGAAGTTGGAAAGAAGTGAAAGGATGGATGTTTGAGAGCGGGGTAGATTGAATGGGGAGAGGAGGGGTGAAGTCACTTGATTGAAGTCGACCCGACAGGCTGTTGACAGGGATGTTGGATCTCTTCAGGAATAGCCGGGTATAAATATGTCGACTCCTCGCAGATTAATCTGTATATACCTTTACAACTGTAACGCCGTGAGTGCAGGTTGCACTCTCTGCAGGTGTACCATTTATAGTACATCTTGTACAGAAGAAAGGAGGGCACATTCCTGTCAAAGAGAGTTAGACAATTCCAATAGAGGCAAAACAGATCCAGCAAACAGGAGACCGTCGCCAAACAGATCTTAGTAATCTCCGCTCTCCCCACAGCTCCTAGTCAGCCTCTAAACTAAACTCATGATACCGCGATCTCCCCACAACCACTGGTCAGTCTCTAAACGAATATCATGACACCGCGGGTCAGTTCCCAAATCAATCCCGACAAGCCTGCATCAGTCAACAAGCTACTCCCACTGCCACACTCTCCCCCCATGGCCCTCTGTCAGTCTCCAAACTTACCCCACTCCCAATCAATCCCGACAAGCCTGCATCAGTCAACAAGCTACTCCCACTGACACACTCTACCCCATGGCCCTCTGTCAGTTTCCAAACTTACCCCACTCCCAAACACTTTCCCTCCGGCGTCGTCTCACTCCCACACCACAGAAATATCACTCTCCCAACCTCACCCGTCTCCGCATTTTCCAATCCAGTAAATAACGAATCGGTGGGCGACAGAGGTGGAAACAACATCCTGTGAAAATAAATCCCTTCGATTAATGTGCATGCAGCGCGCTGGGAAATGTTTCACTGCTAATGTAACGGTTTCTCTGTAGCAGCAGTGTGTTTGTGTTACGACGATAGAAAATGGGGGCATTAGAATGTGCGCCATCCCATGATGGGAGGGGTTTTCTTTCCTGTGAGCCCGAGAGCGAGGGACTCGCGTGTATTTGTTCGGCAGAAGATGGAGAGAGAATGCCAGAACGGGGTAATCGTAGACTGCAGGCCGGACCGGACTTGGAATGGGGTCGGCAGTCGACCACGCCCGGGGGAAATCGATGGAGAACGGACGGACGGGAAAACAGTGAGCTCCAAGGAGCGCATTAGACTGTTTCGTTAAAATGGGCCCTTTTTCTCTTTTTCCTGTACTGACCCTATAGTCAAATGAAGAATGAAAAAGCTCAATCGCTTAGTTGCAAATGGTATACCGCTCGTCGTATCGTGGGATTGATTTGTAACCGGGCAACAAATCAACATAAACGAGATTTCTCACGTTGGCCGGGCCGGAGGGTTACATTGAGCCTGTCTCCATGTATCACCACGGGGAACGTGAAAAGATTGGACACAGATGAAATCACCTAGTGTTTGATCACAGGAATGTGTGCTGGGAAGGTGGGGAGGGAGAATCACTCTTTGACTGACCCCGGGAGTGTGTGATGGGACGGTGTGGAGGGAGATTCACTCTGTATCTGACCCCGGGAGTGTGTGATGGGATGGTGTGGAGGGAGATTCACTCTGGGTCTGAGCCCGTTAGTGTATGTTGGGACGGTGTGGAAGGAGATTCCCTCAGTGTCTGACCCAGGGAGTGTAAGATGGGACGGTATGGAGGGTGATTCACTCTCTGTCTGACCCCGGGAGGGTGTGACGGGATGGTGTGTTAGGAGATTCACTCAGGGTCTGAGACCGGTAGTGTGTGATGGAACGGTGTGGAGGGAGATTCACTCTGTGTCTGACCCCGGGAGTTTGTGATGGAACGGTGTGGAGGAACATTCACTCAGTATCTGACCCAGGGAGAGTGTGATGGGACGGTATGGAGGGAGATTCACTCAGTGTCTGACCCCGGGAGTGTGTGATGGGACGGTGTGGAGGGAGATTCACTCTGTGTCTAACCCCGGGAGTGTGTGTTGGGACGGTGTGGAGGGAGTTTCACTCTGTGTCTGACCCACGGTGTGTGTGATGGGACGTTGTGGAGGGAGATTCACTCTATGTCTGACCCAAGGAGTGTGTGATGGGACGGTGTGGAGGGAGATTCTCTCTGTGTCTGACCCCGGGAGTGTGTGATGGGAAGATGTCGAGGGATCTTCTCTCTGTGCTTCACGCCCGTATTCCATCCTCCATCCGTCTCGTACTCGGGACCTCAGTGACACATGTCTAATATTCTAGCCGATTTTAACTGTCTGCGGGGTATAGAAGGGGGACGGTTAGCCAGGAAGGGGGTTAATTTGTGACGAGATCCTGGGCACCCAGACTCTGCCAGTCTGACCTCCCTCAGCCTGGAGCTGAGACGCTACTGTGTCAGTGTGAGGAGCTCCGACCCACTGTTGCAGTGCACAGGGTGCGGGGGGCAGCAGAAACCTCAAACAAACTCAAGTCAGACACCAAGTCAGGAAGTTACAGCGGTTTATTGATTTCATCATGATAAATGCAAATTAAACAGTATGCGAGCTGCTGACTTGCGGGAATAAATAAGCTGTTGTAGCTATGTACTACGTACAGAGTTAGAGACAACGACACGCTGTCGATAAATCTGTTCCAGACTAGTTTATTCAAACTTCGCAGCGCTGGAATTTCATCCCGAGTGCCCGCACTCTCCGGGCGGAAATGCCGTCAGAAGAGCTCAGGAGCGCTGGCTATTTGTGAGCAGGTGCACCTGCGCAGAAAGTGGGTCGCCACACTGTTCCCGACTCGCTCACAGACACTCGGAATTAACTGACCGGCGACACCGGGTGACCGGTAGATTAATCAGTCCCGTCTATCACCGTCACTCTGCATCGGGGAACCGATGATTATAAAATCACACTTCAGGGCCGTGTCCGGGGTCGCTGCGGATCCAAAGCCATTGCTGAGGTATTTGTCAATTTAACATCATTATATCAGCCAGACAGCCGAATGCCCCGTCCTCAGCAGAGGGGGCAAAAGGATTCTCTCCCGGGACACCAGTGTCCCAGACTGAGCCCCGGCCCCCCGGGCTCCTCCCGTCCGGGTAATTCCCCGGGGTGGCACGCGGGAGAGTCTCGGACCCGCACATCCGGCGGAAGCACGTCACTGCGGGAGCGCTTCCGATTTCACCGAGCTCGAGACCGGAGCCAGTTCCGTTAAGACAGTTGGGAATCAGCCCCGGCTCGGGGCCATTAAAGTTAAGGGCGGGAGTTAAAGGAGAGGGGTGGGGAGAGTTAAAGTGGAGAGGCAGGGGGCAGTTAAAGGGGAGGGCGAGTTAAAGGGCAGGGGGGAATCGGCTCCATCCCGCGGGCGGGGATGTTCACACATTCAGATGTTCACAGGATCACTGTCAGTCCGAGTCTGACTCCCCGCAGAGGCTCCAGTTCCTGCAGAGATCTCAGTTCCTTCCTCCCGGTCTCACTGAACCGATTGACCCCATTCAGATGTTCACACGGCCACTTCCAGTCCGGGTCTGACTCCCCGCAGAGGCTCCAGTTCCTTTTCCCCGGTCTCACTGAACCGATTCCCCACCAGCCTGAAACAGATTGGAGAATAAAGATGAAATGAACAGATCACACAACAGTGTCAGTAACAGGGGACCGGGGTTAATGTTTCAACAACACTCACAGACAAATATCACCAGAAAACCCGCGGATCCGCTGATATTTTATCACTTTGAACATCAACACAAACACTTACCAGATCAGCTTCAGACTCTGGAGTGTCAGTATGAGGCGGCGGAGAGCGGGGACAGATCGGTCTGTCAGAGAGTTTTCTCTCAGGTCCAGCCACGTCAGTGATGGTTTTGTACTGAGAACGGAGATGAGATCCTCGGCCCCAGAATCTGTGAGACCGACTCTCCACAGCCTGGAGATGAGAGAGAGTGAGGGTGAAGGACACAGAGAGACAGGAGACGGTACAAATCCCCAGTTTTTATCAGTAACACTATTACTGATCACATTAATGTTCAGTTCCAGACACCCAGTGACTGTAAGCACAGGTCTGGTACTTACAACAGTTTCTGTATTTTACACTCCGGGTTCCTCAGAGCCGCAGACACCAGTTTCACTCCTGAATCTCTCAGTTTATTATTACTCAGGTCCAGCTCTGTCAGTGACGGGTTTGTACTGAGAGCGGAGGTGAGATCCTCGGCCCCAGAATCTGTGAGACCGACATTCCTCATCCTGGAGATGAGAGAGAGTGAGGGTGAAGGACACAGAGAGACAGGAGACGGTACAAATCCTCAGTGTTTATCAGTAACACTATTACTGATCACATTAATGTTCAGTGTCAGACACCCAGTGACTGTAAACACAATCTCCCACAGTCTGGTACTTACCACAGTTTCTCTATTTTACACTCCGGGTTCCTCAGAGCCGCAGAGACCAGTTTCACTCTTGAATCTCCCAGTTCATCAAGACTTAGGTACAGCTCCGTCAGTGATCGATTTGGACTGAGACTGGAAACGAAATCCTCGGCCCCAGAATCTGTGAGACCGACATTGTTCGGCCTGGAAATGAGAGAGAGTTAGGGTGAAGGACACAGAGAGACAGGAGACGGTACAGATCCCCAGTGTTTATCAGTAACACAATTACTGATCACATTAATGTTCAGTGTCAGACACCCAGTGACTGTAGACACAATCTCCCACAGTCTGGTACTTACCACAGTTTCTGTGTTTTACACACCGGGTTCCCAAGAGCCAAAAACACCAGTTTCACTCCTGAATATCCCATTTTATCATAATTCAGGTCCAGCTCCGTCAGTGATGGTTTTGTACTGAGAGCGGAGACGAGATACTCGGCACCAGAGTCTGTGAGACCGACATTGTTCAGCCTGGAGATGAGAGAGAGTGAGGGTGAAGGACACAGAGAGACAGGAGACGGTACAGATCCCCAGTGTTTATCAGTAACACTATTACTGATCACATTAATGTTCAGTGTCAGACACCCAGTGACTGTAAACACAACCTCCCACAGTCTGGTACTTACCACAGTTTCTGTATTTTACACTCCGGGTTGCTCAGAGCCGCAGACAACTGTTTCACTCCTGAATCTCCCAGGTCATTCTCCCCGAGTCTAAACACAAACAGAACAAAGTGATTCAAACCGTGGGTCTGAGGGTAATTCTCTCACGCGGATATTTCAGGAAACATTAAACCCTTCCGTAAATCACTGATCGAAGTTCCCATCACTGTCAATGTCCCTCACTGCCCAGTTCCACGGTATTCACCCAATGTCAGTAATTTAGTCTGTTGCTGTGACCCTGTGAACTCCACATATTCTGTCTCATTCTCCGTTGGCTAGAAAAGTGTTACTGACCACAGAGTGTCAGAAGGGGCAGGGTTGAAGTTGATGTGGACCCACAGTGAGGAAGTTTTGTGAATCAGGAAATGGCGATGGGAGATGGAGGAAGAGACCCCACCTGAGGGAACGGATGGAAAGACACAAGAGGAAAGAGATGGGGGAAAGAGTTCCCACAGGAGGAAGGGGGATGGGGAACAGAGATCCCACAGGAGGAAGTGAGATGGGGAAGAAAGATCCCTCAGGAGGACGGGGAATGGGGAACAGAGATACCACATGAGGAAGAGGGATGGGGAACAGCGATCCCACAGGAGGACGGGGAATGGGGAACAGAGATCACACAGGAGAAGGTGGGGTGGGGAAGAGAGATCCCACAGGAGGAAGGGGGATGGGGGAGAGTTCCCACAGGAGGAAGGGGGATGGGGAACAGAGATACCACAGGAGGAAGGGGGATGGGGTAGAGTTCCCGCAGAAGGAAGTGGGATGGGGAAGAGAGATCCCACAGGAGGAAGGGGAATGGGGAAGAGAGTTCCCACAGGAGGAAGGGGGATTGGGAAGAGAGTTCACACAGGAAGAAGGGGGATGGGAAGAGTGATCCCACAGGGTGAAAGAGATGGAGTAGAGAGATCCCACAAGTGTAAGGGGATGGAGAAGAGAGATCCCACAGAAGTAAGGAGATGGGGAAGAGATCGCACAGGAGGAAGAGGATAGGGAAGAGAGATCCCACAGGAGGAAGAGGGCTGGGGAACAGAGATTCCACAGGAGGAGGTGGGGTGGGGAACAGAGATCCCACAGGAGGACGGGGAATGGGGAACAGAGATCACACAGGAGGAAGGGGGATGGGGAACAGAGATCCCACAGGAGGACGGGGGATGGGGAACAGAGATACCACAGGAGGAAGGGGGATGGGGTAGAGTTCCCACAGAAGGAAGTGGGATGGGGAAGAGAGATCCCACAGGAGGAAGGGGGATGGGGAACAGAGATACCACATGAGGACGGGGAATGGGGAACAGAGATACCACAGGAGGAAGGGGGATGGGGTAGAGTTCCCACAGAAGGAAGTGGGATGGGGAAGAGAGATCCCACAGGAGGAAGGGGGATTGGGAAGAGAGTTCACACAGGAAGAAGGGGGATGGGAAGAGTGATCCCACAGGGTGAAAGAGATGGGGTAGAGAGATCCCACGTGTAAGGGGATGGAGAAGAGAGATCCCACAGAAGTAAGGAGATGGGGAAGAGAGATCTCACTGGGGGAAGGGGGATGGGGAAGAGAGATCTCACTGGGGGATGGGGAAGAGAGATCTCACTAGGGGATGGGGAAGCGAGATCCCACAGGAGGATAGGGGATGGGGAAGAGTGATCCCACAGGAGGAAGGGGGATGGGAAATAGATTACACAGGAGGAAGGGGGTGGGGAAAAGAGATTCCACAGGAGGAAGGGGACTGGGAAGACAGATCACACAGGAGCAAGGGGAATGGGAAGACAGATCACACAGCAGAAAGTGGGATGGGGAAAAATCCCACAGGAAGAAGGGGGATGGGGAAGTTGTCCCATATGTGGAAAGCGATCGGGAAGAGAGATCACATAGTAGGAAGGAGAATGGGGAAGGGAGATCCCAAAGGAGCAAGTGAATGAAGATCCCTCAGGAGGAAGGGGGCTGGAGAAGAGAGATCCCACAGGAGGAAGGGGGATGGGGGAGAGATATCCAACAGGAGGAAGGGGGATGGGGAACAGAGATACCACCGGAGGAAGGGGGATGTGGAAGTGAGATCCCACAGCAGGAAGAGGATGGGCAGAAGATATCCCACAGGAGGAAGAGGGGCGGGGAAGAGAGGTCCCAGAGCAGGAAGTGTATATAGAAGAGAGATCCCGCAGTAGGAAGCTGAATCATGAAGAGATATCCAACTGGAGGAAGGAGATCGGGAAAACAGATTTACAGGGGGAAGGGGATGGGAAAGAGAGATCCCCAGGGAGGAAGGGCGATAGGGAAGTGCGATCCAACAGGAGGAAGGGGATGGGGAAGAGAGATCCCACAGGAGGAAGTCAGATGGGGAAGAGAGATCCCACAGGAGGAAGGGGGATGGGGAACAGAGATACCACAGGAGGAAGGGGGATGTGGAAGTGAGTTCCCACAGGAGGAAGGGGAATGGGGAAGAGCGATCCCACAGGAGTAAGGGGGATTGGGATGAGAGTTCACACAGGAAGATGGGGGATGGGAAGAGTGATCCCACAGGGTGAAAGAGATGGGGAAGAGAGATCCCACAGGAGGAAGGGGGTTGGGGAACAGAGATACCACAGGAGGAAGGGGGATGTGGAAGTGAGATCCCACAGCAGGAAGAGGATGGGCTGGAGATATCCCACTGGAGGAAGAGGGATGGGGAAGAGAGGTCCCAGAGCAGGAAGGGGAATGGGGAAGAGAGTTCCCACAGGAGGAAGGGGAATGGGGAAGAGCGATCCCACAGGAGTAAGGGGGATTGGGAAGAGAGTTCACACAGGAAGTTGGGGGATGGGAAGAGTGATCCCACAGGGTGAAAGAGATGGGGAAGAGAGATCCCACAGGAGGAAGGGAGTTGGGGAACAGAGATACCACAGGAGGAAGGGGGATGTGGAAGTGAGATCCCACAGCAGGAAGAGGATGGGCTGGAGATATCCCACTGGAGGAAGAGGGATGGGGAAGAGAGGTCCCAGAGCAGGAAGTGTATATAGAAGAGAGATCCCGCAGTAGGAAGCTGAATCATGAAGAGATATCCAACGGGAGGAAGGAGATTGGGAAAATAGATTTACAGGGAGAAGGGGATGGGAAAGAGAGATCCCCCAGGAGGAAGTGTATAGGGAAGTGCGATCCAACAGGAGAAAGGGGGATGGGGAAGGGAGATCCCTCAGGAGGAATGGGGATGGGGAAGAGATATCCCATTCGGAAGCGGAATCAGCAAGAGAGATCCCACAGGAGAAGGGGAAGGCGATAAGAGATCCCACAGGAGCTAGTTGGGAAGAGAGATCACATAGGAGGAAGGGGGATGGGAAAGTGAGTTACCACAGGAGGAAGAGGGACGCGGCAGAGAGATCCCTCTGGAGAAAGGGGGATGGGGAATAAATTTCCGGCAGGAGGAAGTGGATGGGGAAGAGAGATCTCACAGTAGGAAGCAGAATCAGGAAGAGAGATCCAACAGGAGCAAGGGGATGGGGAAGAGAGATCCCACAGAGTTAAGGAGATGAGGAAGAGATCGCACAGCAGGAAGAGGATGGGGAGAGAGATCTCTCTGGGGGATTGGGAAGAGAGATCCCACAGGAGGATGGGGAATGGGGAAGGAAGATCCCACAGGAGGAAGGTGGATGGGGAAGAGAGATCCCACAGGAGGAAGGGGGATTGGGAAGAGAGTTCTCACTGGAAGAAGGGGGATGGGAAGAGAGATCCCACAGGATGAAAGAGATGGGGTAGAGAGATCCCACAAGTGTAAGGGGATGGAGAAGAGAGATCCCACAGAAGTAAGGAGATGGGGAAGAGATCGCACAGGAGGATAGGGGATGGGAAAATAGATTTCACAGGAGGAAGGGTAGGTGGGGAAAAGAGATTCCACAGGAGGAAGGGGACTGGGAAGACAGATCACACAGGAGGAAGGGCACTGGGAAGACAGATCACACAGCAGAAAGTGGGATGGGGAAAAATCCCACAGGAGGGATGGGGAAGTTTTCCCATATGTGGAAAACGATCGGGAGGAGAGATCCCACAGGAGCAAGTGAATGAAGATCCCTCAGGAGGAAGGGGGCTGGAGAAGAGAGATCCCACAGGAGGAAGGGGGATGGGGGAGAGATATCCCACAGGAGGAAGGGGGATGGGGAACAGAGATACCACAGGAGGAAGGGGGATGTGGAAGTGAGATCCCTCAGCAGGAAGGGGAATGGGGAAGAGAGATCCCACAGGAGGAAGGGGGATGGGGAAGAGAGATCCCACAGAAGGAAGGGGGATGGGGAACAGAGATACCACAGGAGGAAGGGGGATGTGGAAGTGAGATCCCACAGCAGGAAGAGGATGTGCAGGAGATATCCCACAGGAGGAAGAGGGATGGGGAATAGAGGTCCCAGAGCAGGAAGTGTATATGGAAGAGAGATCCCGCAGTAGGAAGCTGAATCATGAAGAGATATCCAACGGGAGGAAGGAGATCGGGAAAATAGATTTACAGGGAGAAGGGGATGGGAAAGAGAGATCCCCCAGTAGGAAGGGTATAGGGAAGTGCGATCCAACAGGAGAAAGGGGGATGGGGAAGAGAGATCCCACAGGAGGAAGGGGGATGGGGAAAAGTGATCACACAGGAGGAAATGGAATGTGGAAAAGTGATCCTACAGGGTGAAAGAGATGGGGAAGGGAGATCCCACTAGAGGAAGGGGGATGGGGAAGAGATAACCCAGTCGGAAGCGTAATCAGCAAGAGAGATCCCACAGGAGAAGGCGAAGGCGATGAGAGATCCCACAGGAGCAAGTTGGGAAGAGAGATCACATCGGAGGAAGGGGGATGGGAAAGTGAGTTACCACAGGAGGAAGAGGGATGCGGCAGAAAGATCCCTCAGGAGAAAGGGGGATGGGGAATAAATTTCCGGCAGGAGGAATTGGATGGGGAAGAGAGATCCCACAGTAGGAAGTAGAATCAGGAAGAGAGATCCAACAGGAGCAAGGGGGATGGGGAAGAGAGATCCCGCAGAGTTAAGGAGATGGGGAAGAGATCGCACAGCAGGAAGAGGATGGGCAGAGCTCTCTGGGGGATGGGGAAGAGAGATCCCACAGGAGGATGGGGAATGGGGAAGGGAGATCCCACAGGTGGAAGGGGAATAGGGAAGAGCGATCCCACTGGAGGTAGGGGGATTGGGAAGAGAGTTCACACAGGAAGAAGGGGGATGGGAAGAGTGATCCCACAGGGTGAAAGAGATGGGGTCGAGAGATCCCACAAGTGTAAGGGGATGGAGAAGAGAGATCCCACAGAAGTAAGGAGATGGGGAAGAGATCGCACAGGAGGAAGAGGATAGGGAAGAGAGATCCCACAGGAGGAAGGGTGATGGGGAAGCGAAATCCCACAGGAGGAAGGGGGATGGGAAAATAGATTACACAGGAGGAAGGGGGGTGGGGAAAAGAGATTCCACAGGAGGAAGGGGACTGGGAAGACAGAACACACAGGAGGAAGGGCACTGGGAAGACAGATCACACAGCAGAAAGTGGGATGGGGAAAAATCCCACAGGAGGAAGGGGGATGGGGAAAAATCCCACAGGAGGAAGGGGGATGAGGAAGTTGTCCCATATGTGGAAAGCGATCGGGAAGAGAGATCACAAAGAAGGAAGGAGAATGGGGAAGAGAGATCCCACAGGAGCAAGTGAATGAAGATCCCTAAGGAGGAAGGGGGCTGGAGAAGAGAGATCCCACAGGAGGAAGGGGGATGGGGGATAAATATCCCACAGGAGGAAGGGGGATGGGGAAGAGAGATCCCAGAGGAGGAAGGGGGATGGGGAACAGAGATACCACAGGAGGAAGGGGGATGTGGAACTGAGATCCCACAGCAGGAAGAGGATGGGTAGGAGATATCCCACAGGAGGAAGAGGGATGGAGAAGAGTGGTCCCAGAGCAGGATGTGTATATAGAAGAGAGATCCCACAGTAGGAAGCAGAATCAGGAAGAGAGATCCAACAGGAGGAAGGTGGATCGGAAGTAGAGATACCACAGGAGGATGGGAGTTGGGGAAGAGAGATCCCAAAGGAGGAAGTGGGTTGGGGAAGAGAGATCCCACAGGAGGAAGGGGGATGTGGAAGTGAGATCCCACAGGAGGAAGGGGGCTGGGAAGACAGGAGGAAGGGGACTGGGTAGACAGATCACACAGCAGAAAGTGGGATGGGGAAAAATCCCACAGGAGGAAGGGGGATGTGGAAAAATCCCACAGGAGGAAGGGGGATGGGGAAGTTGTCCCATATGTGGAAAGCGAGCGGGACAAGAGATCACATAGAAGGAAGGAGAATGGGGAAGAGAGATCCCACAGGAGCAAGTGAATGAAGATCCCTCAGGAGGAAGGAGGCTGGAGAAGAGAGATCCCACAGGAGGAAGGGGGATGGTGAAGAGAGATCCCAGAGGAGGAAGTGGGATGGGGAACAGAGATACCACAGGAGGAAGGGGGATGTGGAAGTGACATCCCACAGCAGGAAGAGGATGGGGAAGAGAGGTCCCAGAGCAGGAAGTGTATATAGAAGAGAGATCCCGCAGTAGGAAGCTGAACAATGAAGAGATTTCCAACGGGATGAAGGAGATCGGGAAAATAGATTTACAGAGGGAAGGGGATGGTAAAGAGAGTTCCCCCAGGAGGAAGGGGGATAGGGAAGTGCGATCCAACAGGAGGAAGGGGGATGGGTAAAAGCGATCACACAGGAGGAAAGGGAATGTGGAAAAGTGATCCTACAGGGTGAAAGAGATGGGGAAGGGAGATCCCACACGAGGAATGGGGATGGGGAAGAGATAACCCAGTCGGAAGCGGAATCAGCCAGAGAGATCCCACAGGAGAAGGGGAATGCGATGAGAGATCCCACAGGAGCTAGTTGGGAAGAGAGATAACATAGGAGGAAGGGGGATGGGAAAGGGAGTTACCACAGGAGGAAGAGGGACGCGGCAGAGAGATCCCTCTGGAGAAAGGGGGATGGGGAATAAATTTCCGGCAGGAGGAAGTGGATGGGGAAGAGAGATCTCACAGTAGGAAGCAGAATCAGGAAGAGAGATCCAACAGGAGCAAGGGGGATGGGGAAGAGAGATCCCACAGAGATAAGGAGATGGGGAAGAGATCGCACAGCAGGAAGAGGATGGGGAAGAGATCTCTCTGGGGGATGGGGAAAAGAAATTCCACCGGAGGAAGGGGGATGGGGAACAGAGTTACCACAGGAGGAAGGGGGATGTGGAAGTGAGATCCCTCAGCAGGAAGGGGGATGGGGAAGAGAGATCCCACAGGAGGAAGAGGGATGGAAAAGAGTGGTCCCAGGGCAGGATGTGTATATCGAAGAGAGATCCCGCAGTAGGAAGCTGAACAATGAAGAGACATCCATAGGGAGGAAGGAGATCGGGAAAATAGATTTACAGGGGGAAGGGGATGGGAAAGAGTGTTCCCCCAGGAGGAAGGGGGGTAGGGAAGTGCGATCCAACAGGAGGAAGGAGGATGGGGAAGAGAGATCCCACAGGAGGAAGGGGGATGGGGAAAAGTGATCACACTGGAGGAAAGGGAATGTGGAAAAGTGATCCTACAGGGTGAAAGAGACGGGGAAGGGAGATCCCACAAGAGGAATGGGGATGGGGAAGAGATAACCCAGTCGGAAGCGGAATCAGCCAGAGAGATCCCACAGGAGCAGGGGAATGCGATGAGAGATCCCACAGGAGCAAGTTGGGAAGAGAGATCACATAGGAGGAAGGGGGATGGGAAAGTGAGTTACCACAGGAGGAAGAGGGATGCGACAGAGAGATCCCTCAGGAGAAAGGGGGATGGGGAATAAATTTCCGGCAGGAGGAAGTGGATGGGGAAGAGAGATCCCACAGTAGGAAGCAGAATCAGGAAGAGAGATCCAACAGGAGCAAGGGGGATAGGGAAGTGAGATCCCACAGAGATAAGGAGCTGGGGAAGAGATCGCACAGCAGGAAGAGGATGGGGCAGAGAGATCTCTCTGGGGGATGGGGAAAAAAACTTCCACAGGAGGAAGGGGGATGGGGAACAGAGTTACCACAGGAGGAAGTGGGATGTGTAACAGAGTTACCACAGGAGGAAGGGGATGAAGAAGAGAGATCCCTCAGGAGGAAGGGCTGGGAAGTGAGATCCCACAGTAGGAAGAGGATGGGAAGGAGATATCCCACCAGGAGGAAGAGTATTGGGGAAGAGATGTCCCAGAGCAGGAAGTGGATATGGAAGAGGGATCCCGCATTAGGAAGCTGAATCAAGAAGAAATATCCAACGGGAGTACGGAGATCGGGAAAATAGATTTACAGGGGGAAGGGGATGGGGAAGAGAGGACCCACAGTTGGAAGCAGAATCAGGAAGAAAGATCCAACAGGAGGTAGGGGGATGGGAACGAGAGATACCACAGGAGCATGGAGGATGGGGAACAGAGATCATACAGGACGAAAATAATGGTGAAGAGGCGACCCACAGTAGGAATTGGATGGGGAAGAGAGATCCCGCAGCAGGAAGCAGAATAAGGAAGAGAGATCCAACAGGAGGTAGGTGGATCGGAAGTAGAGATAGCACAGGAGGATGGGAGATGGGGAAGAGAGATCCCAAAGGAGGAAGTGGGTTGGGGAAGAGAGATCCCACAGGAGGAAGGGGGATGTGGAAGTGAGATCCCATAGGAGGAAGGGGGCTGGGAAGACAGGAGGAAGGGGACTGGGTAGACAGATCACACAGCAGAATGTGGGATGGGGAAAAATCCACAGGAGGAAGGGGGATGTGGAAAAATCCCACAGGAGGAAGGGGGATGGGAAGTTGTCCCATATGTGGAAAGCGATCGGGACAAGAGATCACATAGAAGGAAGGAGAATGGGGAAGAGAGATCCCACAGGAGAAGGGGGATGGTGAAGAGAGATCCCACAGGAGGAAGGGGGGATGGTGAAGAGAGATCCCAGAGGAGGAAGGGGGATGGGGAACAGAGATACCACAGGAGGAAGGGGGATGTGGAAGTGAGATCCCACAGCAGGAAGAGGATGGGGAAGAGAGGTCCCAGAGCAGGAAGTGTATATAGAAGAGAGATCCCGCAGTAGGAAGCTGAACAATGAAGAGATTTCCAACGGGATGAAGGAGATCGGGAAAATAGATTTACAGGGGGAAGGGGATGGGAAAGAGAGTTCCCCCAGGAGAAGGGGGATAGGAAGTGCGATCCAACAGGAGGAAGGGGGATGGGGAAGAGAGATCCCACAGGAGGAAGGGGGATGGGTAAAAGCGATCACACAGGAGGGAAGGGAATGTGGAAAAGTGATCCTACAGGGTGAAAGAGATGGGGAAGGGAGATCCCACACGAGGAATGGGGATGGGGAAGAGATAACCCAGTCGGAAGCGGAATCAGCCAGAGAGATCCCACAGGAGAAGGGGAATGCGATGAGAGATCCCACAGGAGCTAGTTGGGAAGAGATCCCACAGGAGCTAGTTGGGAAGAGATCCCACAGGAGCTAGTTAGGAGGATGGGGGATGGGAAAGTGAGTTACCACAGGAGGAAGAGGGATGCGGCAGAGAGATCCCTCTGGAGAAAGGGGGATGGGGAATAAATTTCCGGCAGGAGGAAGTGGATGGGGAAGAGAGATCCCACAGTAGGAAGCAGAATCAGGAAGAGAGATCCAACAGGAGCAAGGGAGATGGGGAAGAGAGATCCCACAGAGATAAGGAGATGGGGAAGATATCGCACAGCAGGAAGAGGATGGGGAAGAGAGAACTCTCTGGGGGATGGGGAAAAGAAATTCCACCGGAGGAAGGGGGACGGGGAACAGAGTTACCACAGGAGGAAGGGGGATATGGAAGTGAGATCCCTCAGCAGGAAGGGGGATGGGGAAGAGAGATCCCACAGGAGAAGGGGGAAGGGGAAGAGAGATCACTCAGGAGGAAGGGGCTGGGAAGTGAGATCCCACAGCAGGAAGAGGATGGGAAGGAGATATCCCACAGGAGGAAGGGGGCTGGATTAGAGAGATCCCACTGGAGGAAGTGAATGGGGAACAGAGATACCACAGGAGGAAGGGGGATTGGAAGAGAGATCCCACAGGAGGAAGGGGGATGGGGAACAGAGATACCACAGGAAGAAGGGGATGTGGAAGAGAGGTCCCAGAGCAGGAAGTGTATATAGAAGAGAGATCCCGCAGTAGGAAGCTGAATCATGAAGAGATATCCAACGGGAGGAAGGAGATCGGGAAAATAGATTTACAGGGGGAAGGGGATGGGAAAGAGAGATCCCCAGGAGGAAGGGAGGTAGGGAAGTGCGATCCAACAGGAAGGGGGATGGGGAAGAGAGATCCCACAGGAGGATGGGGGATGGGGAAGGGAGGTCCCACAGGAGGAAGGGGGATGGGGAAGAGCGATCCTACAGGAGGAAGGGGTATGGGGAAGAGAGTTCCCAGAGGAGGAAGGGGGATTGGGAAGAGAGTTCACACAGGAAGAAGGGGGATGGGAAGAGTGATCCCACAGGGTGAAAGAGATGGGGTAGAGAGATCCACAAGTGTAAGGGGGTGGAGAAGAGAGATCCCACAGAAGAAAGGAGATCGGGAAGAGATCGCACAGGAGGAAGAGGATAGGGAAGAGAGATCCGACAGGAGGAAGGGGGCTGGGGAAGAGAGATCGCACTGGGGGATGGGGAAGCGAGATCCCACAGGAGGATAGGGGATGGGGAAGAGAGATCCCACAGGAGGAAGGGGGATGGGAAAATAGATTACACAGGAGGAAGGGGGGTGTGGGGAAAGAGATTCCACAGGAGGAAGGGGACTGGGAAGACAGACGAAACAGGAGGAAGGGGATTGGGAAGACAGATCACACAGCAGAAAGTGGGATGGGGAAAAATCCATAGGAGGAAGGGGGATGGGGAAGTTGTCCCATATGTGGAAAGCGATCGGGAAGAGAGATCACATAGAAGGAAGGAGAATGGGAAGAGAGATCCCACAGGAGCAAGTGAATGAAAATCCCTCAGGAGGAAGGGGGCTGGAGAAGAGAGATCCCACAGGAGGAAGGGGATGGGGAGAGATATCCCACAGGAGGAAGGGGGATGGGGAACAGAGATACCACAGGAGGAAGGGGAATGTGGATTCCACAGCAGGAAGGGGGATGGGGAAGAGAGATCCCGCAGGAGGAAGGGGGATGGGGAAGAGAGATCCCACAGGAGGTTGGGGGATGGGGAACAGAGTTACCACAGGAGGAAGAGGGGATGTGGAAGTGAGATCCCACAGCAGGAAGGGGGATGGGGAACAGAGATACCACAGGAAGAAAGGGGGATGTGGAAGAGAGGTCCCAGAGCAGGAAGTGTATATAGAAGAGAGATCCCGCAGTAGGAAGCTGAATCATGAAGAGATATCCAACGGGAGGAAGGAGATCGGGAAAATAGATTTACAGGGGGAAGGGGATGGGAAAGAGAGATCCCCCAGGAGGAAGGGAGGTAGGGAAGTGCGATCCAACAGGAAGGGGGATGGGGAAGAGAGATCCCACAGGAGGATGGGGGATGGGGAAGGGAGGTCCCACAGGAGGAAGGGGGATGGGGAACAGAGTTACCACAGGAGGAAGGGGGATGTGGAAGTGAGATCCCACAGCAGGAAGGGGGATGGGGAACAGAGATACCACAGGAAGAAGGGGGATGTGGAAGAGAGGTCCCAGAGCAGGAAGTGTATATAGAAGAGAGATCCCGCAGTAGGAAGCTGAATCATGAAGAGATATCCAACGGGAGGAAGGAGATCGGGAAAATAGATTTACAGGGGGAAGGGGATGGGAAAGAGAGATCCCCCAGGAGGAAGGGAGGTAGGGAAGTGCGATCCAACAGGAAGGGGATGGGGAAGAGAGATCCCACAGGAGGATGGGGGATGGGGAAGGGAGGTCCCACAGGAGGAAGGGGGATGGGGAAGAGCGATCCTACAGGAGGAAGGGGTATGGGGAAGAGAGTTCCCAGAGGAGGAAGGGGGATTGGGAAGAGAGTTCACACAGGAAGAAGGGGGATGGGAAGAGTGATCCACAGGGTGAAAGAGATGGGGTAGAGAGATCCCACAAGTGTAAGGGGGTGGAGAAGAGAGATCCCACAGAAGAAAGGAGATCGGGAAGAGATCGCACAGGAGGAAGAGGATAGGGAAGAGAGATCCGACAGGAGGAAGGGGGCTGGGGAAGAGAGATCGCACTGGGGGATGGGGAAGCGAGATCCCACAGGAGGATAGGGGATGGGGAAGAGAGATCCCACAGGAGGAAGGGGATGGGAAAATAGATTACACAGGAGGAAGGGGGGTGTGGGGAAAAGAGATTCCACAGGAGGAAGGGGACTGGGAAGACAGACGAAACAGGAGGAAGGGGATTGGGAAGACAGATCACACAGCAGAAAGTGGGATGGGGAAAAATCCCATAGGAGGAAGGGGGATGGGAAGTTGTCCCATATGTGGAAAGCGATCGGGAAGAGAGATCACATAGAAGGAAGGAGAATGGGGAAGAGAGATCCCACAGGAGCAAGTGAATGAAAATCCCTCAGGAGGAAGGGGCTGGAGAAGAGAGATCCCACAGGAGGAAGGGGATGGGGGAGAGATATCCCACAGGAGGAAGGGGGATGGGGAACAGAGATACCACAGGAGGAAGGGGAATGTGGATTCCACAGCAGGAAGGGGGATGGGGAAGAGAGATCCCGCAGGAGGAAGGGGGATGGGGAAGAGAGATCCCACAGGAGGTTGGGGGATGGGGAACAGAGTTACCACAGGAGGAAGGGGGATGTGGAAGTGAGATCCCACAGCAGGAAGGGGGATGGGGAACAGAGATACCACAGGAAGAAGGGGGATGTGGAAGAGAGGTCCCAGAGCAGGAAGTGTATATAGAAGAGAGATCCCGCAGTAGGAAGCTGAATCATGAAGAGATATCCAACGGGAGGAAGGAGATCGGGAAAATAGATTTACAGGGGAAGGGGATGGGAAAGAGAGATCCCCCAGGAGGAAGGGAGGTAGGGAAGTGCGATCCAACAGGAAGGGGGATGGGGAAGAGAGATCCCACAGGAGGATGGGGGATGGGGAAGGGAGGTCCCACAGGAGGAAGGGGGATGGGGAACAGAGTTACCACAGGAGGAAGGGGGATGTGGAAGTGAGATCCCACAGCAGGAAGGGGGATGGGGAACAGAGATACACAGAAAGAAGGGGGATGTGGAAGAGAGGTCCCAGAGCAGGAAGTGTATATAGAAGAGAGATCCCGCAGTAGGAAGCTGAATCATGAAGAGATATCCAACGGGGAAGGAAGGATCGGGAAAATAGATTTACAGGGGAAGGGGATGGGAAAGAGAGATCCCCCAGGAGGAAGGGAGGTAGGGAAGTGCGATCCAACAGGAAGGGGGATGGGGAAGAGAGATCCACAGGAGGATGGGGGATGGGGAAGGGAGGTCCACAGGAGGAAGGGGGATGGGGAAGAGCGATCCTACAGGAGGAAGGGGTATGGGGAAGAGAGTTCCAGAGGAGGAAGGGGGATTGGGAAGAGAGTTCACACAGGAAGAAGGGGGATGGGAAGAGTGATCCCACAGGGTGAAAGAGATGGGTAAAAAGAGAGATCCCACAAGTGTAAGGGGGTGGAGAAGAGAGATCCCACAGAAGAAAGGAGATCGGGAAGAGATCGCACAGGAGGAAGAGGATAGGGAAGAGAGATCCGACAGGAGGAAGGGGGCTGGGGAAGAGAGATCGCACTGGGGGATGGGGAAGCGAGATCCCACAGGAGGATAGGGGATGGGGGAAGAGAGATCCCACAGGAGGAAGGGGGATGGGAAAATAGATTACACAGGAGGAAGGGGGGTGTGGGGAAAAGAGATTCCACAGGAGGAAGGGGACTGGGAAGACAGACGAAACAGGAGGAAGGGGATTGGGAAGACAGATCACACAGCAGAAAGTGGGATGGGGAAAAATCCCATAGGAGGAAGGGGGATGGGGAAGTTGTCCATATGTGGAAAGCGATCGGGAAGAGAGATCACATAGAAGGAAGGAGAATGGGGAAGAGAGATCCCACAGGAGCAAGTGAATGAAAATCCCTCAGGAGGAAGGGGGCTGGAGAAGAGAGATCCCACAGGAGGAAGGGGATGGGGGAGAGATATCCCACAGGAGGAAGGGGGATGGGGAACAGAGATACCACAGGAGGAAGGGGGAATGTGGAAGTGAGATTCCACAGTAGGAAGGGGGATGGGAAGAGAGATCCCGCAGGAGGAAGGGGGATGGGGAAGAGAGATCCCACAGGAGGTTGGGGGATGGGGAACAGAGTTACCACAGGAGGAAGGGGGATGTGGAAGTGAGATCCCACAGCAGGAAAGGGGGATGGGGAACAGAGATACCACAGGAAGAAGGGGGATGTGGAAGAGAGGTCCCAGAGCAGGAAGTGTATATAGAAGAGAGATCCCGCAGTAGGAAGCTGAATCATGAAGAGATATCCAACGGGAGGAAGGAGATCGGAAAATAGATTTACAGGGGGAAGGGGATGGGAAAGAGAGATCCCCCAGGAGGAGAGGAGGTAGGGAAGTGCGATCAACAGGAAGGGGGATGGGAAGAGAGATCCACAGGAGGATGGGGGGATGGGGAAGGGAGGTCCCACAGGAGGAAGGGGGATGGGGAAGAGCGATCCTACAGGAGGAAGGGGTATGGGGAAGTGAGTTCCCAGAGGAGGAAGGGGGATTGGGAAGAGAGTTCACACAGGAAGAAGGGGGATGGGAAGAGTGATCCCACAGGGTGAAAGAGATGGGGTAGAGAGATCCCACAAGTGTAAGGGGGTGGAGAAGAGAGATCCCACAGAAGAAAGGAGATCGGGAAGAGATCGCACAGGAGGAAGAGGATAGGGAAGAGAGATCCGACAGGAGGAAGGGGGCTGGGGAAGAGAGATCGCACTGGGGGATGGGGAAGCGAGATCCCACAGGAGGATAGGGGATGGGGAAGAGAGATCCCACAGGAGGAAGGGGGATGGGAAAATAGATTACACAGGAGAAGGGGGGTGTGGGAAAAGAGATTCCACAGGAGGAAGGGGACTGGGAAGACAGACGAAACAGGAGGAAGGGGATTGGGAAGACAGATCACACAGCAGAAAGTGGGATGGGGAAAAATCCCATAGGAGGAAGGGGGATGGGGAAGTTGTCCCATATGTGGAAAGCGATCGGGAAGAGAGATCACATAGAAGGAAGGAGAATGGGGAAGAGAGATCCCACAGGAGCAAGTGAATGAAAATCCCTCAGGAGGAAGGGGGCTGGAGAAGAGAGATCCCACAGGAGGAAGGGGATGGGGGAGAGATATCCCACAGGAGAGGGAGGGATGGGGAACAGAGATACCACAGGAGGAAGGGGAATGTGGAAGTGAGATTCCACAGCAGGAAGGGGGATGGGGAAGAGAGATCCCGCAGGAGGAAGGGGGATGTGAAGAGAGATCCCACAGGAGGTTGGGGGATGGGGAACAGAGTTACCACAGGAGGAAGGGGGATGTGGAAGTGTGATCCCACAGCAGGAAGGGGGATGGGGAAGAGAGATCCCACAGGAGGAAGGGGGAAGGGAAGAGAGATCACTCAGGAGGAAGAGCTGGGAAGTGAGATTCACAGCAGGAAGCGGATGGGAAGGAGATATCCCACAGGAGGAAGAGGGATGGGGAAGAGAGGTCCCTGAGCAGTAAGGGGAATGGGAAAGAGAGTTCCCACAGGAGGAAGGGGGATTGGGAAGAGAGTTCACACTGGAAGAAGGGGGATGGGAGGAGAGATCCCACAGGGTGAAAGAGATGGAGAAGAGAGATCCCACAGAAGTAAGGAGATGGGGAAGAGATCGCACAGGAGGAAGAGGATAGGGAAGAGAGTTCCCACAGGAGGAAGTGGGCTGGGGAGAGAGATCTCACTGGGGGATGGGTAAGCGAGATCCCACAGGAGGAAGGGGATGGGGAAGAGAGATCCACAGGAGGAAGGGGGATGGGAAAAGAGATTCCACAGGAGGAAGGGGACTGGGAAGACAGATCACACAGGAGGAAGGGGACTGGGAAGACAGATCACACAGGAGGAAGGGGACTGGGAAGACAGATCACACAGCAGAAAGTGGAATGGGGAAAAATCACACAGGAGGAAGGGGGATGGGGAAGTTGTCCCATATGTGGAAAGCGATCGGGAAGAGAGATCACATAGAAGGAAGGAGAATGGGGAAGAGAGATCCCACAGGAGCAAGTGAATGAAGATCCCTAAGGAGGAAGGGGGCTGGAGAAGAGAGATCCCACAGGAGGAAGGGGGATGGAGGATAAATATCCACAGTAGGAAGGGGGATGGGGAACAGAGATACCACAGGAGGAAGGGGGATGTGGAAGTGAGATCCCTCAGCAGGAAGGGGGATGGGGAAGAGAGATCCCACTGGAGGAAGGGGGATGGGGAACAGAGATACCACAGGAGGAAGGTGGATGTGAAGTGAGATCCCGCAGCAGGAAGATGATGGGCAGGAGATATCCCACAGGAGGAAGGGGGATGGGGAACAGAGATACCACAGGAGGAAGGGGGATGTGGAAGTGAGATCCCTCAGCAGGAAGGGGGATGGGGAAGAGAGATCCCACTGGAGGAAGGGGGATGGGGAACAGAGATACACAGGAGGAAGGTGGATGTGGAAGTGAGATCCCGCAGCAGGAAGATGATGGGCAGGAGATATCCCACAGGAGGAAGAGGATGGGGAAGAGAGGTCCAGAGCAGGAAGAGCTGAATCATGAAGAGGTATCCAACGGGAGGAAGGAGATCGGGAAAATAGGTTTACAGGGGGAAGGGTATGGGAAAGAGAGATCCCCCAGGAGGCAGGGTATAGGGAAGTGCGATCCAACAGGAGAAAGGGGGATGCGGAAGAGAGATCCCACAGGAGGAAGGGGGTTGGGGAAAAGTGATCACACAGGAGGAAAGGGAATGCGGAAAAGTGATCCTACAGGGTGAAAGAGATGGGGAAGTGAGATCCCACAGGAGGAATGGGGATGGGGAAGAGAGATCCCACAGGAGGAAGGGGGATGAGAAAGAGAGATCCCACTGGAGGAAGGGGGATGGGGAACAAAGATACCACAGGAGAAAGGTGGATGGGGAAGAGAGTTCCCAGAGGAGGAACGGGGATTGGGAAGAGAGTTCACACAGGAAGAAGGGGGATGGGAAGAGTGATCGCACAGGGTGAAAGAGATGGCGTAGAGAGATCCTACAAGTGTAAAGGGATGGAGAAAAGAGATCCCACAGAAGAAAGGAGATCGGGAAGAGATCGCACAGGAGGAAGAGGATAGGGACGAGAGATCCGACAGGAGGATGGGGGCTGGGGAAGCGAGATCGCAGTGGGGGATGGGGAAGCGAGATCCCACAGGAGGATAGGGGATGGGGAAGAGAGATCCCACAGGAGGAAGGGGGATGGGAAAATAGATTACACAGGAGGAAGGGGGGTGTGGGGAAAAGATATTCCACAGGAGGAAGGGCACTGGGAAGACAGACGAAACAGGAGGAAGGGGACTGGGAAGACAGATCACACAGCAGAAAGTGGGATGGGGAAAAATCCCATAGGAGGAAGGGGGATGGGGAAGTTGTCCCATATGTGGAAAGCGATCGGGAAGAGAGATCACATAGAAGGAAGGAGAATGGGGAAGAGAGATCCCACAGGAGCAAGTGAATGAAGATCCCTCAGGAGGAAGGGGGCTGGAGAAGAGAGATCCCACAGGAGGAAGGGGGATGGGGGAGAGATATCCCACAGGAGGAAGAGGGATGGGGAACAGAGATACCACCGGAGGAAGGGGGATGTGGAAGTGAGATTCCACAGCAGGAAGGGGGATGGGGAAGAGAGATCCCGCAGGAGGAAGGGGGATGGGGAAGAGAGATCCCACAGGAGGTTGGGGGATGTGGAACAGAGATACCACAGGAGGAAGGGGGATGTGGAAGTGAGATCCCACAGCAGGAAGGGGGATGGGGAAGAGAGCTCCCACAGGAGGAAGGGGCATGGGGAAGAGAGATCCCACAGGAGGAAGGGGAATGGGGAACAGAGATACCACAAGAGGAAGGGGGATGTGGAAGTGAGTTCCCACAGCAGGAAGAGGATGGGCAGGAGATATCCCACAGGAGGAAGAGGGATGGGGAAGAGAAGTCCCTGAGCAGGAAGGGGAATGGGGAAGAGAGTTCCCACAGGAGGAAGGGGGATTGGGAAGAGAGTTCACACTGGAAGAAGGGGGATGGGAGGAGAGATCCCACAGGGTGAAAGAGATGGAGAAGAGAGATCCCACAGAAGTAAGGAGATGGGGAAGAGATCGCACAGGAGGAAGAGGATAGGGAAGAGAGATCCCACAGGAGGAAGTGGGCTGGGGAAGAGAGATCTCACTGGGGGATGGGTAAGCGAGATCCCACAGGAGGAAGGGGGATGGGGAAGAGAGATCCCACAGGAGGAAGGGGGATGGGAAAAGAGATTCCACAGGAGGAAGGGGACTGGGAAGACAGATCACACAGGAGGAAGGGGACTGGGAAGACAGATCATACAGGAGGAAGGGGAATGGGGAAGTGAGTTCCCACAGGAGGAAGGGGGATTGGGAAGAGAGTTCACACAGGAAGAAGGGGGATGGGAAGAGTGATCCCACAGGGTGAAAGAGATGGGGTCGAGAGATCCCACAAGTGTAAGGGGATGGAGAAGAGAGATCCCACAGAAGTAAGGAGATGGGGAAGAGATCGCACAGGAGGAAGAGGATAGGGAAGAGAGATCCCACAGGAGGAAGGGGGATGGGAAAGAGAGATCCCACTGGAGGAAGGTGGATGGGGAACAGAGATACCACAGGAGGAAGGTGGATGTGGAAGTGAGATCCCGCAGCAGGAAGAGGATGGTCAGGAGATATCAAACAGGAGGAAGAGGGATGGGGAAGAGAGGTCCCAGAGCAGGAAGAGCTGAATCATGAAGAGATATCCAACGGGAGGAAGGAGATCGGGAAAATAGGTTTACAGGGGGAAGGGTATGGGAAAGAGAGATCCCCCAGGAGGAAGGGTATAGGGAAGTGCGATCCAACAGGAGAAAGGGGGATGCGGAAGAGAGATCCCACAGGAGGAAGGGGAATGGGGAAAAGTGATCACACAGGAGGAAAGGGAATGTGGAAAAGTGATCCTACAGGGTGAAAGAGATGGGGAAGTGAGATCCCACAGGAGGAATGGGGATGGGGAAGAGATAACCCAGTCGGAAGCGGAATCAGCAAGAGAGATCCCACAGGAGAAGGGGAAGGCGATGAGAGATCCCACAGGAGCTAGTTGGGAAGAGAGATTACATTGGAGGAAGGGGGATGGGAAAGTGAGTTACCACAGGAGGAAGAGGGATGCGGCAGAGAGATCCCTCAGGAGAAAGGGGGATGGGGAATAAATTTCCGGCAGGTGGAAGTGGATGGGGAAGAGAGATCCCACAGTAGAAAGCAGAATCAGGAAGAGAGATCCAACAGGAGCAAGGGGGATGGGGAAGAGAGATCCCACAGAGTTAAGGAGATGGGGAAGAGATCGCACAGCAGGAAGAGGATGGGGAGAGAGATCTCTCTGGGGGAGGGGGAAGAGAGATCCCACAGGAGGATGGGGAATGGGGAAGGAAGATCCCACAGGAGGAAGGGGGATGGTGAAGAGAGATCCCAGAGGTGGAAGGGGGATGGGGAACAGAGATACCACAGGAGGAAGGGGGATGTGGAAGTGAGATCCCACAGCAGGAAGAGGATGGGCAGGCGATATCCCACAGGAGGAAGGGGGATGGGGAAGAGAGATCCCACAGGAGGAAGGGGGATGTGGAAAAGTGATCACACAAGAGGAAAGGAAATGTGGAAAAGTGATCCTACAGGGTGAAAGAGATGGGGAAGGGAAATCCCACAGGAGGAATGGGGATGGGGAAGAGATAACCCAGTCGGAAGCGGAATCAGCAAGAGAGATCCCACAGAGATAAGGAGATGGGGAAGAGATCGCACAGCAGGAAGAGGATGGGGAAGAGAGATCTCTCTGTGGGATGGGGAAGAGAGATCCCACAGGAAGATGGGGGATGGGGAAGAGAGTTCACACAGGAAGAAGGGGGCTGGGGAAGAGAGATCTCACTCGGGGCTGGAGAAGAGAGATCCCACAGGAGGAAAGGGAATGGTGAAGAGAGATCCCAGAGGAGGAAGGGGGATGGGGAACAGAGATACCACAGGAGGAAGGGGGATGTGGAAGAGAGGTCCCAGAGCAGGAAGAGGATGGGCAGGCGATATCCCACAGGAGGAAGAGGGATGGGGAAGAGAGGTCCCAGAGCAGGAAGTGTATATAGAAGAGAGATCCCGCAGTAGGAAGCTGAACAATGAAGAGATATCCAACGGGAGGAAGGAGATTGGGAAAATAGATTTACAGGGGGAAGGGGATGGGAAAGAGAGTTCCCCCAGGAGGAAGAGAGATAGGGAAGTGCGATCCAACAGGAGGAAGGAGGATGGGGAAGAGAGATCCCACAGGAGGAAGGGGGATGGGGAAAAGTGATCACACAGGAGGAAAGGGAATGTGAAAAAGTGATCCTACAGGGTGAAAGAGATGGGCAAGGGAGATCCCACAGGAGGAATGGGGATGGGGAAGAGATAACCCAGTCGGAAGCGGAATCAGCCAGAGAGATCCCACAGGAGAAGGGGAATGCGATGAGAGATCCCACAGGAGCAAGTTGGGAAGAGAGATCACATAGGAGGAAGGGGGATGGGAAAGTGAGTTACCACAGGAGGAAGAGGGATGCGGCAGAGAGATCCCTCAGGAGAAAGGGGGATGGGGAATAAATTTCCGGCAGGAGGAAGTGGATGTGGAAGAGAGATCCCACAGTAGGAAGCAGAATCAGGAAGAGAGATCCTACAGGAGCAAGGGGGATGGGGAAGAGATATCCCACAGAGATAAGGAGATGGGGAAGAGATCGCACAGCAGGAAGAGGATGGGGAAGAGAGATCTCTCTGTGGGATGGGGAAAAGAAATTCCACCGGAGGAATGGGGAACAGAGTTACCACAGGAGGAAGGGGATGAAGAAGAGAGATCCCTCAGGAGGAAGGGGCTGGGAAGTGAGATCCCACAGCAGGAAGAGGATGGGAAGGAGATATCCCACAGAAGGAAGAGTATTGGGGAAGAGATGTCCCAGAGCAGGAAGTGGATATGGAAGAGGGATCCCGCATTAGGAAGCTGAATCAAGAAGAAATATCCAACGGGAGGACGGAGATCGGGAAATAGGTTTACAGGGGGAAGGGGATGTGGAAGAGAGGACCCACAGGAGTATGCGGGAAGGGGAAGAGAGATCCCACAGGAGGATGCGGGGATTGGGAAAAGAGATACCACAGTTATGGAGGGATGGGGAAAGAGAGATCCCACAGGTTGAAGGGGGATAGGGAAGAGCGATCCTACGGGAAGAAGGGGAATGAGAAGGAGAGTTCCCATAGGAGCAAGGTGGATGGAGAAGAGAGATCCCACAGGACGAAAGGGGCTGGGGAAAAGAGATCCTGAAGGAGGAAGTGGGATGGGGAAAAGAGATCCCACAGGAGGAAGGCAGATGGGAAGGGAGATCCCACAGTTGGAAGCAGAATCAGGAAGAAAGATCCAACAGGAGGTAGGGGGATGGGAACGAGAGATACCACAGGAGCATGGAGGATGGGGAACAGAGATCCTACAGGACGAAAATAATGGGGAAGAGGCGACCCACAGTAGGAATTGGATGGGGAAGAGAGATCCCGCAGCAGGAAGCAGAATCTGGAAGAGAGATCCAACAGGAGGTAGGTGGATCGGAAGTAGAGATACCACAGGGGGATGGGAGATGGGGAAGAGAGATCCCACAGGAGGAAGGGGGCTGGGGAAGAGAGATCTCACTGGGGGATGGGGAAGCGAGATCCCACAGGAGGAAGGGGGATGGGAAAATAGATTACACAGGAGGAAGGGGGGTGGGGAAAAGAGATTCCACAGGAGGAAGGGGACTGGGAAGACAGAACACACAGGAGGAAGGGGACTGGGAAGACAGATCACACAGCAGAAAGTGGGATTGAGAAAAATCCCACAGGAGGAAGGGGGATGGGGAAGTTGTCCCATATGTGGAAAGCGATCGGGGAGAGAGATCACATAGAAGGAAGGAGAATGGGGAAGAGAGATCCCACAGGAGCAAGTGAATAAAGATCCCTCAGGAGGAAGGGGGCTGGAGAATAGAGATCCCACAGGAGGAAGGGGGATGGTGAAGAGAGATCCCAGAGGTGGAAGGGCGATGGGGAACAGAGATACCACAGGAGGAAGGGGGATGTGGAAGTGAGATCCCACAGCAGGAAGAGGATGGGCAGGAGATATCCCACAGGAGGAAGAGGGATGGGGAAGAGAGGTCCCAGAGCAGGAAGTGTATATAGAAGAGAGATCCCGCAGTAGGAAGCTGAACAATGAAGAGATATCCAACGGGAGGAAGGAGATCGGGAAAATAGATTTATAGGGGGAAGGGGATGGGAAAGAGAGTTCCCCCAGGAGGAAGGGGGATAGGGAAGTGCGATCCAACAGGAGGAAGGAGGATGGGGAAGAGAGATCCCACAGGAGGAAGGGGGATGGGGAAAAGTGATCACACAGGAGGAAAGGGAATGTGGAAAAGTGATCCTACAGGGTGAAAGAGATGGGGAAGGGAGATCCCACAGGAGGAATGGGGATGGGGAAGAGATAACCCAGTCGGAAGCGGAATCAGCCAGAGAGATCCCACAGGAGAAGGGGAATGCGATGAGAGATCCCACAGGAGCTAGTTGGGAAGAGAGATTACATAGGAGGAAGGGGGATGGGAAAGTGAGTTACCACAGGAGGAAGAGGGATGCGGCAGAGAGATCCCTCAGGAGAAAGAGGGGTGGGGAATAAATTTCCGGCAGGAGGAAGTGGATGGGGAAGAGAGATCCCACAGTAGGAAGCAGAATCAGGAAGAGAGATCCAACAGAGATAAGGAGATGGGGAAGAGATCGCACAGCAGGAAGAGGATGGGGAAGAGAGAACTCTCTGGGGGATGGGGAAAAGAAATTCCACAGGAGGAAGGGGGATGGGGAACAGAGTTACCACAGGAGGAAGGGGATGAAGAAGAGAGATCCCTCAGTGGGAAGGGGCTGGGAAGTGAGATCCCACAGCAGGAAGAGGATGGGTAGGAGATATCCCACAGGAGGAAGAGTATTGGGGAAGAGATGTCCCAGAGCAGGAAGTGGATATGGAAGAGGGATCCCGCATTAGGAAGCTGAATCAAGAAGAAATATCCAACGGGAGGACGGAGATCGGGAAAATAGATTTACAGGGGGAAGGGGATGGGGAAGAGATGACCCACAGGAGTATGCGGGATGGGGAAGAGAGATCCCACAGGAGGATGCGGGAATGGGGAAAAGAGATACCACAGTTATGGAGGGATGGGGAAAGAGAGATCCCACAGGTTGAAGGGGGATAGGGAAGAGAGATCCTACGGGAAGAAGGGGAATGAGAAGGAGAGTTCCAATAGGAGCAAGGTGGATGTAGAAGAGAGATCCCACAGGACGAAAGGGGCTGGGGAAAAGAGATCCCGCAGGAGGAAGTGGGATGGGGAAGAGGCGACCCACAGTAGGAATTGGATGGGGAAGAGAGATCCCGCAGCAGGAAGCAGAATCAGGAAGAGAGATCCAACAGGAGGTAGGTGGATCGGAAGTAGAGATACCACAGGAGGATGGGAGATGGGGAAGAGAGATCCCAAAGGAGAATGGGGTTGGGGAAGCGAGATCCCACAGGACAATGGGGGATGGGGAAGGGAGATCCCACAGCAGGAAGGGGGATGGTGAAGAAACATCCCACAGGAGTGAGGGGGATGTTATAGAGTGATCATACGGGAAGAAGTGGAATGGAAATGAGAGATCCCACAGGAGGAAGGTGGATGGGGAATTTCAACATGCAGGTGAACTGGGAGAAACAGTTTAGTGCTGGACCCCAGGATACTGAGTTAGTAGAGTCCCTACGGGATGCATTCTTGGAATAGCTTTTACGAACAGGGACAAGGCTAATCTGGATTTAGGCTTGTGTAATGAACAGGATTTGATAAGCGATCTTGAAGTTAACGAGCCATCAGGAGGTAGTGACCATAACATGATATGTTTTTATCTGCAGATTGAGAATGATAAGGGCAGCTCAGAGGTGTCAGTGTTGCAGTTGAACAGGGGAAACTATGGAGCCATGAGAGAGGACGTGTAGCCTAGACTAGCAGAAAAGACAGTGGAACAGCAATTGCAGGTATTCTCAGGAATAATGCACAAGGTGCAAAATCAGTTCATCCTCAGAGAAGGAAGAATTCAAAGGGGGAAAGGGGCCACAGTGGTTGACAAAGGAAGTCTGAGACTGCATAGCATTAAAAAAAGGAAGTATGACAGAGCTAAGGTGAGTGGGAGGACAGATGATTGGGAAGTTTTTAAGGAAAAACAGAACTTAACTAAAAATGCAATACGGGGAGAAAAAAAAGAGGTATGAACGCAAGCTAGCCAGGAATATAAAGGAAGATAGCAAAAGCTTTTTTTAGATATGTGAAGAGAAAGAAGATAGTTAAGAACAATGTTGGGCCCTTGAAGAATGAATTGGGTGAAATTATTATGGGGAACAGAGAAATGGTGGAAGAATTTAATGAGTACTTTATATCTGTTTTCACTAAGGAAGACACAAGCAATCTCCCAGATGTATGGATGGGCCAAGGACATAGGGTAACAGGGGAAAGGAAGCAGATTGACCTTAGGAAGGAAACAGTGATGAGTAGACTGATGGGACTGAAGGCTGACAAATCCCCAGGTCCAGATGGTCTGCATCCTAGGGTACTAAAGGAGGTGGCCCTGGAAATTGTGGATGCATTGGTAATCATTTTTCAATGTTCCTTAGATTCAGGATCAGTTCCCGAGGATTGGAGAATAGCTGATGTTATCCAACTTTTTCAGAAAGGAGGGAGGGAGTAAACAGAGAACTATCGACCTGTCAGCCTGACATCAGTGGTGGGGAAGATGCTAGAGTCCATTATTAAGGATGAAATAGTGGCATATCTAGATAGCTGTGATAGGATTGGGCTGAGCCAGCATGGATTTACCAAAGGTAAATCATGCTTGACTAATCTGTTGGAGTTTTTCGGGGATGTGACCAGGATGTTAGACGGGTGAGATCCAGTGGATGTAGTGTACCTCGATTTTCAGAAGGCATTTGATAAGGTCCCACATCTGTGATTGGTTGGGTAAAATCAAAGCTCAGGGCATCGGGGTGGGGTGGGGGAAGACATTGACATGGATAGAAAACTGGTTGGCAGATAGAAAGCAAAAGGTAACAGTTTCTCAGAATGGCAGGTGGTGACTGGTGGCGTGCATTTCAGACCCCCACAACTCTCTGGGTATTAGGACCACAGCTGTTTACAATTTACATCAACGATTTAGATGAAGGCATTGAGAATAACATCAGCAAATTTGCTGATGATATTAAGCTGGGTGGCAGTGTGACTTGTGATGAGGATGTTAGGAGAGTTCAGAGTGACTTTGATAAGCTGAGTGAGTGGGCAGATAATTGGCAGATGACGTTCAATGTGAATAAGTGTGAGGTTATCCACTTTGGGAGTAAGAACAGGAAGGCAGATTTTTATCTGAATGGTGTAGAGTTGGGTAAGGGAGAAATACAAAGAGATCTAGGAGTCCTTGTTCATCATTCACTGAAGGTGAATGAGCAAGTACGGCAGGCAGTGCAGAAGGCTAATGGAATGTTGGCCTTTATTACAGAGGGAATTGAGTACAAGAGCAAGGAAATCCTCTTGCATTTGTACAGAGCCCTGGTGAGACCACACCTGGAGTATTGTGGACCGTTTTGGTCTCCAGGGTTAAGGAAGGACATCCTGGCTGCAGAGGAAGTGCAGCGTAGATTAACGAGGTTAATTCCTGGGATGTCTGGACTGTCTTACACAGAGAGGTTAGAGAGACTGGGCTTGTACACACTGGAATTAAGGAGATTGAGAGGGGATCTGATTGAAACATGATTATTATGGGATTGGACAAGATAGAGGCAGGAAATATGTTCCAGATGCTGGAAGAGTCCAGTACCAGAGGGCATGGTTTGTGAATAAGGGGTAGGTAATTTCGGACAGAGATAAGGACAGATTTCTCCCAGAGAGTTGTGGGGGTCTGGAATGCACTGCCTCGGAAGGTAGTGGAGGCCAATTCTCTGGATGTTTTCAAGAAGGAGCTAAATAGGTAACTTATGGATTGGTGAATCAAGTGATATGGGGACAAGGCAGGAACCGGGTATTGATAGTGGATGATCAGCCATGATCTCAAAATGGCAGTGCAAGGTCGAAGGGCCGAATGATCCACTTCTGCACCTATTGTCTATTGTCCCACAGGAGGAAGGGGGATGGGGAACAGAGATACCAAAGGAGGAATGGGATGGGGAAGAGAGATCCCACAGGAGGAAGGGGATGGGGAAGAGAGATCCCACAGAAGGAAGGAGGATCGGGAAGAGAGATCCCACGGGAAGAAGGAGGACGGGGAAGAGAGATCCCACAGGAGGATGGGGGATGTGGAAGAGAGATCTCATAGGACGAAAGAGATGGGGAAGAGGGAACCCACAGCAGGAAGCAGAAACAGTAAGAGAGATCCCACAGGAGGTAGGAGGATGGGAAGGAGAGATACCACAGGAGGAAGGGGATCCGGAAGAGAGATCCCAGAGGAGGATGGGAGATGGGGAAGAGAGATCCCACAAGCGGAAGGGGATGGGGAAGAGAGTTCCTACAGGAGGAAGTGGATGGGGAAGCGAGATCCCAAAGGAGGACGGGAGATGGGGAAGAGAGATCCCACAGAAGGAAGGGGGATGGTGAAGAGAGATCCCACAGGAGGAAGGGGATGGGGAAGAGAGATCCCATAGAAGGACGGGGGATGGGGAAGAGAGATCCCTCAGGAGGATGGAGATGGGGAAGAGTGATCCTACGGGAAGAAGTGGAATGGAAATGAGAGATCACACAGGCGGAAGGCGGGTGGGGAATTTCAACATACAGGTGAACTGGGAGAAACAGTTTGGTGCTGGACCCCAGGATAGGGAGTTTGTAGAGTGCCTACCGGATGCATTCTTGGATCAGCTTGTACAAGAGCCGACCAGGAACAAGGCTATTCTGGATTTATTCTTGTGTAATGAACAGGATTTTAAGCGATCTTGAAGTAAAGGAGCCATTAGGAGGTAGTGACCATAACATGATATGTTTTTATCTGCAGTTTGTGAAGGATAAGGGCAGCTCGGAGGTGTCAGTGTTGCAGATGAACAAGGGAAACTATGAAGCCATGTGGGAGGAGCTGGCCAAAGTTGACTGGACGGATATCCTAGCAGAAAAGACAGTGGAACATCAATGGCAGGTATTCTTGGGAATAATGCACAAGGTGCAAAATAAGTTCATCCCCCAGAGAAGGGAGGATTCAAAGGGGGAAAAGGGACCACAGTTGTTGACAAAGGAAGTCAGAGATTGCATAGCTTTAAAAAAGAGGAAGTATGACAGAGCTAAGGTGAGTGGGAGGACAGATGATTGGGAACAACAGAACTTAACTAAAAAGACAATACGGGGAGAAAAAAAATGAGGTACGGATGCAAGCTAGCCAGGAATGTAAAGGAAGATAGCAAAAGCTTTTTTAGGTATGGGAAGAGAGAGAAGATATTTCAGAACAACGTTAGGCCCTTGAAGAATGAATTGGGTGAAATCGTTATGGGAAACAGAGAAATGGCAGAATAATTTAATGAGTACTTTAGATCTGTTTTCACTAAGGAAGGCACAAGCAATCTCCGAGATATATGGGTGGGCAAAGGACATAGCGTAACAGGGGAAATGAAACAGATTGACATTGGGAACGAAACGGTGATGCGTACCCTGATGGTACTGAAGGCTAACAAATCCCCAGGTCCAGATGGTCTGCATCCTAGTGTACTAAAGGAGGTGGCCCTGGAAATTGCAGATGCATTGGTAATTATTTTCCGATATTCCTTCGATTCAGGATCAGTTCCTGAGGATTGAAAATGGCTAATGTTATCCCACTTTTTAAGAAAGGAGTCAGGGAGAAAGCAGCACTGTCGAACTGTCAGCCTGACATCGGTGGTGGGGAAGATGCTAGAGTCGGTTATTAAGGATGAAATAGTGGCATATCTAGATAGCAGTTATAGGATTGGGCCGAGCCAGCATGGATTTACCAAGGGTAAATCATGCTTGACTAATCTGTTGGAGTTTTTCGAGGATGTAACTAGGAAGTTAGACTGGTGAGTTCCAGTGGATGTAGTGTACCTCGACTTTCAGAAGGCATTTGATAATGTCCCACATAAGAGATTGGTGGGTAAAATCAAAGCTCAGGGCATCGGGGGGAAGACATTGACATGGATAGAAAACTAGTTGGCAGATAGAAAGCAATGGGGAGCGGTGAATGGGTGTTTTTCGGAATGGCAGGTGGTGACTAGTGGGCTGACACAGGGCTCGGTATTGAGACTACAATTTATATCAACAATTTAGATGCAGGCATTGAGAATAACATCAGCAAATTTGCTGATGATAGTAAGCTGGGTGGCAGTGTGACATGTGATGAGGATGTTAGGAGAATTCAGGGTGACTTGGATAGGCTGGGTGAGTTGGCAGATACTTGGCAGAAGACTTTTAATGTGAATAAGTGTGAAGTTGTCCACTTTTGGAGTAAGAACAGGAAGGCAGATTATTATCTGTACGGTGTTGAGTTACGGAAGGGATAAATGCAAACAGATCTAGGAGTCCTTGTTCATCAGTCACTGAAGGTGAATGAACAGGTGCAGCAGGCAGTGCAGAAGCTAATGGAATGTTGGCCTTTATTACAAAGGGAATTGAGTACAAGAGCAAGGAAATCCTCTTGCATTTGTACAGAGCCCTGGTGAGACCACACCTGGAGTATTGTGTACAGTTTTGGTCTCCAGGGTTAAGAGGAAGTGCAGCGTAGATTCACAAGGTTAATTCTTGGGATATCTGGACAGTCTTATGCAGAGAGGTTAGAGAGACTGGGCTTGTACACACTGGAATTAAGGAAATTGAGAGGGAATCTGATTGAAACATATAAGATTATAAAGTGATTGGACAAAATAAGGCAGGCAATATGTTCCTGATGTTGGGAGAGTCCAGTACCAGAGGGCATGGTTTGAGAATAAGGGGTAGGTCATTTAGGACAGAGCTAAGCAAAAACTTCTCCCAGAAAGTTGTGGGGGTCTGGAGTGGAGACCAATTCTCTGGATGCTTTCAAGATGGAGCTTCATAGGTATCTTATGGGTAGGGGAATCAAGGGATATGGGGACAAGGCAGGAACCATTTATTGATAGTGGATGATCAACCATGATCACAAAATGGCGATGCAGGCTCGAAGGGCCGAATAGTCTACTTCTGCACCTATTATCTATTGTCTATTGTTCCACAGGAGGAAGTGGGATGGGGAAGAGAGATCCCTCACGAGTAAATGGGATGGGGAAGAAATCTCCGGCAGGAGGAAGTGGATTGGGAAGATCCCACAGTAGGAAACAGAATCAGAAAGATAGATCCAACAGGAGGTAGGGGGATGGGGACGATAGTTACCACAGGAGGGATCCGGAAGATCATTCCCACTGAAGGAAGGGAGATGGGGAAGAGAGATCCCACAGGAGGTAGGGGGATGGGAAAGAGCGGTCCCACAGGAGTATTGGGGATGTGGAAGAGAGCTCCTACAGGAGGAAGGTGTATAGGGAACAGAGAGCCCACAGGAGAAAGGGGGATGGGGAAAAGAGATCCTGAAGGAGGAAGGGGGACTGGGAAGACAGATCCCACAGCAGCAAGGGGTATAGGGAATAAACATCCCACTGGAAGGAGGGAATGAGAAATGAGATTTCGCACGAAGAAATGGGACGGGGAAAAGAGATCCCAGTTGGGGGCAAGGGGTAGAGAGATCCCACAGGAATGTGGATAGGAAAGTTAGATCCTACGTGAGGAAGGGGAATGGGAAGGCAACATCCCACAGGAGGACGTGGATGGTGAATAGATCCCACAGGACGAAAGAAATGGGGAAGAGAGATCCCACAGGCGGAAGGAGAAAGGGGAAGAGAGATACCACAGGAAGAAGTGGATGGGGATGAGAGATCCCACAGGAGGATGGGGATGGGGAAAAGTGATCTCACAGGAGGAATGGGGATGGGGAAGAGGGATCCCACACGAGGAAGGCGGATGGGGAAGAGAGATCCTACAGGAGGAAGAGGATGGGAAAGCGACATCCGACAGAAGGAAGAGGGATGGGGAAGAGAGATCCCACAGGAGGATATAGAAGAGAGATCTAACGGGAGGAAGGAGATCGGGATAAGAAATCTACATGGGGAAGCGGATGGGGAAGAGGGATCCCACAGGAAGAAAGGAATGGGGAAGACATATCCCACAGGAGGAAGGAGATCGTGAAAAGACATCCCTCAGGAGGAAGGTAAATGGGGAAGAGACATCCCACAAGAGGAAGTGGGATGTGGAAAGGTGATCCCGCAGTAGGAAATGATATGGGTAAAAGAGATACCACAGTTATGGGGGGATTGGGAACAGAGTTCCCACAGGTCGAAGGGGGATAGAAAAGAGAGATCCTACGGAAGAAAGGGAATGAGAAGGGAGATCGCACAGGAGGAAGGCGGATGAAGAAGGGAGATCCTAAATGAGGAATGGGGATGGGGAAGAGAGATCCCGCAGTACGAAGCTGAATCAGGAAGAGAGATACCACAGGAGGAAGGGGATCCGGAAGAGCATTCCCACTGAAGGAAGGGAGATGGGGAAGAGAGATCCCACAGGAGGTAGGGGGATGTGGAAGAGAGATCCCATAGGAGGATTGGAAATGGGAAAGAGAGCCACAGGAGGAAGGGGTTGGGAAGAGAGATACCACAGCAGGAACGTGGGTGTGGAAGAGACATCTGACAAGAGGGAGGATAATGGCTGAGAGAAATCCAACAGGTAAAAGGTGGATGGGGAATAGTGATCCCACAGGATGAAGGGGGGGTGGGGGCGGGTGGCATTTGTCACAATACATCTCAATCTGATTTACTGCAGTTTACCCAAATCCGTTTACTTTGAAACAGCTCAATGGAACAGTTTCACAGTTCTGAGTGAGAGATAAATCAAGTTACCTCAACTCCTGGCACTTGTGCAGCCCGGGTCCCAGCCGCTGGATTCCTTCACACTGAATGTTGCATTCCTCCAGGTCGAGGTGTTTGATTGTATTACAGAGTCCGATGACATGAGACAGGACCGCGCAGTCAATCGGGGTCAGTGTCATTCCACGGAATGAAAGTGTGTCCATGGATTCCAGTGCGGCCTGAGCCAGTCCACGATTCTGAGACTCAAACAGGTAGTGCAATGTGTTCAGGAGTCTCCTTCTCCCAATGTCATCAGTGTTTCCACTCTGGCGTTTAACCTTGTTCTTCAACCAGTCAATCACCCGACAGGTTGTTTGATGAGGAAATGGACCCAGAAACTCCTCCAGGCCCCGAGTTGTCATTGGGTTGGAGAGACCAGCAACAAAGCGGAGAAATACCTCAAATCGTCCATCTGTCATGATGTGGGCTTCAGGGAGGAATTTCAGGATATCGCCAGGATGTGGATTCAGGAATTGTGCGACTGCAGCTACAAACTCTTGGATGGTGAGGTATGGGAATGTGTACACCACGCTCTGGGCAGAATCCTCTCTCTCCAAAAGCTCCACCAGGAACCCGGACAGGAACTGGGAAGGCTGCAGACTGTACTTGATCAAATCTCCATCTGTAAACACAATCTTCCTCTCAGACACTCCTCTGTAGGCCATCTGACCCACCCTGAGAAACACATCACGGGGTCTCTCAATCTCACGGCCATGATTTTTGAGGATGTTGTAAATATAGTAGGAATACAGTTGGGTGATGGTCTTGGGAACTCTCTGCGGGTCCCTGACTCTTTGTGTGAAGAAGGGGCCCAGTGCCAGAGCGAGGATCCAGCAGTAAGAAGGGTTGTAGCTCATAGTGTACAGGATCTCATTCTCCTGCACGTGTTTGAAAACTGCTTCCGCCACCGTCTGATCTTCAAAATACCTGCTGAAATAGTCCTTCCGTTCCTCACCAACAAATCCCAGAATTTCAGTCCAAACACTGATCTCAGCCTTTTCCAACAAATGTAATGCAGTGGGACGGGTGGTCACCAGCACTGAACACCCTGGGAGCAGCTTGCCCTGGATTAAACTGTACACTATGTCAGACACTTCACACCACCACTCGGGATCTGGGCACTGGTGCTTGGGTTCTGTGTCTCTCCGACTGTCCGCAAAATCGATTCTGTGTTTGAATTCATCCAAACCATCGAAAATAAACAGCAATTCCTCTGGTTTCCTCCAGACCTCGCTCAGGATATTCCCAAAGTAAGGATATTGATCCAGAATCAGTTCCCTCAGGTTTATTCTGCAGTTAATGGAGTTTAAATCTCGGAATTTGAAACAGAAGACAAAGTGGAATTGTCGGTATATTTTCCCCGTGGCCCAGTCGTAAACAATCTTTTGTATCAGTGTCGTTTTCCCGATCCCCGGGACTCCGGCCATTGCTACAGAACAACCCGAAGTTAATCGTGTGAAGAATCTTTTCATTTTGTCCCGAAAGCTACGTGAGTAACTATTATGAAATAGATCAGCAATGTGAATTTTCTCCAGCTCTCTGCGGAGATGTTTCTGTCTCCACTCCTCGTGGTCTCTGCCTCTTGCCAGCAGCTCGTGTTCCACCAGTGTCCGATCTCGAACAGTAGAAATGACTGTGAGCTCAGCGTATCGATCAACCAGCTGGAAAACCTTCACCTTCTCCCTCATCAGGATTGTGTTCACTCTCAGTGTTTCAGTCTGTGTCCGCAAAGTCTCCTTGTGTTTCTTTTGAACATCTGAGGACGGACAGAAGTAGGTGATCAAAACCTGATCTGATGAACACGGAACACCCACTTATTTCCCCTAATTAAAAAAATGTTAAGGGCAATGTTTGGGTGAAATCGGGAAATCAGAGATAAGAGTGTGTGAAAATGAACGATGTCCCAGAAACGTCTCTGAACTCATTCAGATCCGCTTTTCAAGTTTGCAGATTCCCCGGTGTTCCAGCGAGCACCAAGTGGACACGTGATTCTGGTGAGGAGAATGTTTTGTGGATTTGATGGTTTCACTGCTTTGACTGCTCAGTTTATGCTGAACTCTGCAACACTGCAGAGTCTCTGCGCCTATTCACCAGGGCACCACCGCTCAGAACAAGAGGGCCTGTAAGGGGTGGGAAGTTCAAGGTGGATATCAGAGGAAGGTTTTTCACTCAGAGAGTGGTTGGTGCGTGGAATGCGCTGACTGAGGCAGATACACAAGTGAATTTTAAGAGACTACCTGACAGATATATGGAGTAATTTAAGGTGGGGGGTAATATGGAAGGCACGGTTTAAATGTCGGCTCAATATTATTGGCCGAAGGGCCAGACAGTTCTATACTTTTCTATGTTCTATATTCTATGCTTCTTTTTGACTGACGGGAAGGTCTGTTCACCAAACTCATTGATTTCTCCACGTGCACATCCGAAGATCCGGACCGTAAAAAGTGTTCTGAAAAAAAGCAAATGGTTATACGTCCGCCAGCCACAGCTCAAGGAGTGTATACTGAACTCTGATAGTCTCAAAACATGCCTCCAAATACAGGTATTCAGGCTCTCAGTGTCATGGTCCTGACCGTGAAATCGGCATTCCAGTTCACGGTTCGGTCCAAGTTCCTTATTCCAGTTTTTCCGAGTTCCCCAGTTTCTGTTGAGGCAGCTGAATCTCATTTGGGCTGGCCTCATGAATAGCTTCAGGATTCAGCCTCTGGCTGCCTGATTGATCCTGTCCAATCCCCCTGCCTGTTTCCCTTCCCTTCACCTTCCGCCTGGAGACCTGCCTTGCCTCGCCTCGCCTCGCCTGGAGCCTTGCCTCGCCTTGCCAGTGTCTGCAGCCTCGCCCTGTTTTCAACTCTCTGACTATGTCCACACCTTCGCTCGTTAGGTTCGGCCGATTTGACTCTACCTATGGTGGGGAAATTCCTCTCTATGTTCACGCCTTCACTCGGTAGGTTCGGCCGATTTGCCGCTACCTAGCCTTGGGCACTGTCGCGTCATGTTCAGGGTTCAGTGTAAATAGTTTCGGCCCTGCGCCCGTACCCAAGCAGGGGTCCCTTCTCTGTGTTCCGTATTATGAGTCCCGGATCTACGTCCTGTACCCAAGGAGGGGACCTGCTCAGTGTTCTGTGTTATGAGTCCTGGCCCTACGTCCTGTACCCAAGGAGGGGACCTGCTCTGTGTTCTGGGTAATGAGTCCCGGCCCTACGTCCTGTGCCCAAGGAGGGGACCTGCTCTGTGTTTTGTGTGATGAATCTCGGCCCTACGTCCTGTACTCAAGGAGGGGTCCTGCTCTGTGTTCTGTGTGATGAGTCCCGGCCTCGGTCCTGTGCCCAAGGAGGGGACATGTTCTGTGTTGTGTGTGATGAGTCCCGGCCCTACATTCTTTACCCAAGGAGGGGACCTGCTCTGTGTTCAGTGTTATGAGTCCCGGCCCTACGTCCCGTACCCAAGGAGGGGACCTGCTCTGTGTTCTGTGTTATGAATCCCGGCCCTACGTCCTGTACCCAAGGAGCGGACCTGCTTTGTGTTCTGTGTGATGAGTCCTGGTCCTACGTCCTGTACCGAAAGAGGGGACCTGCTCTGTGTTTTATGTTATGAGTCCCGGCCGAACGTCCTGTTCCCAAGGAGGGGACCTGCTCTGTGTTTTGTGTGATGAGTCCCGGCCTTACGTCCTGTGCTCATGGAGGTATCCCGGCTCTGTGTTCCATGTTCCTGTCTCTTCCACCACCCAGCCTCTAGGTTCTTGTCATGTCCATGTGCCTCGCTCAACACAGGAGTACCTTGGCTTGCCCGGTGCTGGGACTCCCTTGTCCTTTGCTGGGGTTCCCTTGTTCAGGAGTCTCATGCCCAGTCCTGTTGTCTCTCCCTCGACCAAGTTTCTGGGTTCTCGTCCCGTCATCTGCCTCGCTCAGCACAAGAGTACCTTGGCCAGTTCTATGCTAGGATTCCCCCGTCCTGTGCTAAGTTTCCCTTGTCCCGTCCAAGAGTCTCTGGTCCCGTCCTGTGCCTCTCCTCGTCCTGTAGCCTCGGCCTGCCCTCGCCTTGTTCTGGAGTCCGATCCCGAGTCAAGACCCAGGTTCTGGGTCCTTGTCCAGTCTCTGGCTCAGAGTCCAAGGGCAGGCTCCTAGTTCCCAGTTCCATGTCCTGGTTCCGCTATCCTCGTCAAGTCCTAGCCCAGGCTCCTAGTTCCCAGTTCCATGTCCTGGTTCCGCTATCCTCGTCAAGTCCTAGCCCAGGCTCCTAGTTCCCAGTTCCATGTCCTGGTTCCGCTATCCTCGTCAAGTCCTAGCCCAGGCCCGGAATCCTTGACTCGTCCGGGGCCTGTGTCATATCCAGCGTCCTTTCCTCCCCATTTTCCTTGCTTCATTCTCACGCCTAGTCCTGTTCCTGGTAGTTCAGTGTCTGTGTCTTGCTTTTGGGACTACTCCCAATGCCCCCCCGTATGACACTCAGAGTGAAATAAAGACTTTGAAATATCATTTCCATCGTTTACCTTTCAGATGCTTGGGTACTTCAGATAAACCCCGCTCAGTGTCCATGTAGGCGAACTGGCCATCACCTGTTCAAACAGATTAACCTGCATGAGGTCTGTTCTGTGAAATACTGGAAATTCATCAGTATTTACATCTGCAACACACAGTGTATTGTTCACCCTACCACGTTCCCGTATTTCATTCAGTATTCTTCTCAGCTTCGGTAAATGGTGATGTAGTTTCACAAAGGATTCCCACATCACCTTCCGGGTCCCCGAGCCCTTCTCCATCACCAGATCCAGGAGGAGTTTGGAAGCGCCCGCTCGATTTGCCTTCTCCGCCAGCTCAGTCACGCACTGTAATGAACAATGGGGGAACATATTGAGTAGCGGAGGGATGGGTACAAATCTACCCGGAAGATGGACTGACCCACCACATTCTACTCACTACAGATCACTCACAACCATTGAAGTGTCCATAGCGGGGTAAAGATTTTAAAAGGTGGGAGTGGGGTCAGTCAGGAGTTCCTGCACGCCACAGACGGCGGGGTAACTATCCACATCACGAGTTTTAAGCGGAGCACACCTGGTCTGATTGAGCCAGAATTCAACCGGGGAGTTGAGGTTTTGTGTCAGGGAGGGTTCAGAGCTGAGATGCGGAGGTTGTAGGTAGATTTTGGGTAATATTTTACCTCTTTTTCATTATTAGAACAGTGGGAATGCCAGACAGAATAGTCGAATGCTCTTCCTACAGGGCGCAGCAAGACAGGGGTAGCCTGACAACTGCTCCTTCAGGCATTTCCTCCAGCTGCGGCTTCTTACCGAATGTGCTGAGGAATTTTAGCTCAAACTGGATGAACGCGGCATCACTCGGGAGGCTGACAGATTGACTGACAGACTGTTCAGGGACGGAGATATACCCAAGGCGCAGTCCGTAGGTAATTGTGTAAATGTCAGGAGGGGGGCAGGGGATAGGCAACCACTACCGAAAACTCCTCTGTAACAGGTGTACAGCTTTCTGCTTCGGGGTGTTGCCTAGAAGAGGAAAGCCACTGCGATTATCCCTCTGGCACAGAGTTTGGTTTTGCGACTCAGAAGGGATGAGAAGTGGTGAGCTGCACTGACAGGGGGAGATCATTGGTCAGGAGAACAGGCTGGAGATTCTCTTTACGAGAAGGAGACTGTTGAATGGTGTCTTGCCAACGTCAGGGATATCTTTCGTCAACTCTGACACATTCTTAAGGGCAGTATGAGCTGCCAGAGGTCCTGGTCCACGTTGGTACCAATGACAAGAGTAGGAAATGTGATGAGGTCCTGCAAACTCCAGGGCTGTGTTCGCACGATTGATTTCTCGCACGATTGCGAGTGAAATCTGAAATAGGACGATAATACTGTCTAACGTGTGGCTGAACATGGAGGGCTACAGATGTTTAGATGATTGGGTTCTCTTTCGAGGAAGATGGGACAAGTGATCGTTTTGCACCTGAACTGGATGGGGACTGATAGCCTTGTGGAAAAGGTTGTTAGCACTGAATAGGGATGGGAGAGATGTTAAGCTAGAGTTGCAGGGGGATGAAGAACCAGAATGGATAATGGAGCGGCTGTGTAGGAAATATGTTGCTAAGCCATCTTACAGAGTCAGGACACTAAAGGATGAACATGGTGAAACTAATGTTCCTAGTTGCGTATTATTTCAATCCAAGGTTTACTGTAGGAAAGGCAGATGAGCTTAGAGCGTGGATCAGCACACTGAATTCCAAAATTGCAACCATTGATGTGATTTGTTAGGAAGAGGTGCAGGTCTGACTGTTCAGCATTCCAGCTTTCCTTTGCGTTAGACATGATTCAACAGAGCAGGAGGAATTAAAGAAGGAATTGAAAGATTCTTTGCTGGCTACAGAAAGAGTTTATAAGCTGTGATACTTGCCAAAGGGGGTGTTACTAAGTACTGACCATGCAGGGTGCCAAATTTTGCATGTATTTGCATGCATGTATGTATTCAGGATATACACAGAGTATTTAGAGTGAGGCAAAATTGCAGTTAAATCATCGACGCTATATAAATTACAGATGAGGAGGTGTTTGCTGTTTTGAGGTAGATTAGGGTGGACAAAACCCCAGGGTTTTCCTTCGCATCTTTTCTGAGGCTAGTGCAGAGAGTGCAGGAGCTCCAGCAAAGAAATGTAAAAAGTCCGATGCGAAAGTGTTGAGTGCTAGATAATGTTCTGCTGTTTGAGAAAGCTGTAGGAATAAGCCAGGGAATTTCAGGTTGGTGAGTCTGACACCAGTGGTGGTAAAGTTATTGGTAGTTATTCTAAGAGACTCGATATAAGTATTTGGATGGGCAAGGATTGATTAGGAATTGTCAATACTGATATGTACCTGGTAGATCCTGTTTAACCAATCTTAGATATTCTCGGGTAAATTACCAAGCAAGTAATGAACTCAGTGGATGTTGTCTACGTGAACTGCAGCAAGACCTTTGACAAGTCCATCATAGGAGCCTGGTCAGTACGATTAACTCGCTTGGCATTGATGACATGACAGTAAGTTAGTTTACATATTGGGTTTGTGAGAGAAGCTAAGACAGGTAGTGGAAATTTGCTTTCTGACTGGAGGCTTATGAGTAAGTGTTGTGCTTCGGGGACCTGTGCTGTGTCTGATGTTGTCTGTCATTTATATCATACATCAACACTGTATGATAATGTGGTAAAGAGGGTCAGCAAACCTGTGGATGACACCATAGTAGGGACAGCGAGGAAGGTTATCAAAGCTTCCAGCGAGACTTAGAATATCTGGAAAAGGGTGGATTAAAATTGTCAGTTAGAATTTAATGAGGACAAGTGTGAGGTGTTGCATTTGTTGTGGAAAAAGCACGATAGCACGAATACATTTATTGGTAGGGCTTTGAGCAGTTTGGTAAAACCAAGGTATCAGGGATTAGAGATCCAAAATTTCTTGATACTGTTGTCAAAAGTAGATAGCGTTGTAAAACTTTAAGGGCGTGGGTCTTCATAAATCAAAGTTTTGAATACAGAAATTAGATTAGAGGCATGTTTATTAGAGTTGTTAGGGAGATTTTAAAATAATTTGTCGGGGAGTTGGGAACCAGAGTGTTAGGGTTGAGAATGGGGAAAACATAGACGATAGAAAGGATAGGCAGGAGGTAAGGATAGTAACAGCCTGTGGCTTGAGTTACAGGATAATAGACGCGTTGTGCCTTTAACACAGAGAACAACTAAGGCTCGACTGAAAGTGTTATACTTGAATGCACACAACTACAAAAAATATAATAGACGATCTTGAAATTCAGCTAAATATTTGCAAGTATGACATTCTGGCCATTCCTGAAACTTGAATAAAATATGGCTGCAATTTGGAGCTGAAAGTCCAAGAATATATGGTATATCGGAAAGATTGGATAGTAGGTAGAGGGGGTTGTGTGGACCTGTGTACATGAAAGCATATTGAATCATTAGAATGTGTTGAGATAGGATCGGACAGTGTAGAAACTCAGTGGGTTGAGTTAAGAAATAGCAAGGGGAAAAGGACCCTAATGACAGTTGTATACAGGCCTCCAAACAGCAGCCTGGATGTGGATTAGAAATTACAGCAGGAGATAGAAAAGACGTTGTCAAAGGTCAACGTCATGATAATCATTGGAGATTTTAAATGATAGTGGATTGGAAACACCAAGCCACTATTGGACATCAAAAGAGGTCATTTGTAGTTTTTCTGAGACATGGCTTTTTTAGAACTGCTTGCTGTTGAGTCCACTTGGGGATCGGGAATTTGGAAGATTTTAAAAGCTTGCAGAAGAAAACTAGAAAACTAAAAAAGAACATTTGGCAGGAAAATATGAATTATGAAAGGAAGCTGGGGACTAACGTCAAAGAAGATACCTAAAGTTTTTTTTTTAGTATATAACGTGTAATGAGAGTTGTGGGTAGATATGGGACCAATAGAAAATGACTTTGTAACTATTGCAGTGAGACACGCAGAGATGGCAGAGGAACTGAATGTATATTTTGCATCAGTCTTCACAGTAGAAGAAGTCCGCAGTATACCGGACATTCAAGAGTGTCAGGGAAGTGAAGAATGTGTAGTTTAAATTACGACTGGGAAGGTGCTCAGGAAGCTTAATTGTCTGAGAATGGATAAATCTCTTGGACCTGATGGAATGCACCCTCAGGTTCTGAAGGAATTAGCCGGTGACATTGAGGAGACTTTGACAATGGTTTGTCAATAGTCGATAGATTCTGGCATTGTCCACGATGACTGGAAAATTGCAACTGTTTAAGAAGGGTGGGCGAAAGCAGAAAGGATACTATAGACCTGTTAGCCTGACATCAGTTTTTGGAATAGATTGCTGGTGAACCACAAAAGGTTCACACTTCACTGCCAGGCTCCATGAGGGGTCCAGTGTCAGCAGACAGCTGGGAATTGGCAGGGAGGAGCAGACAGCAAATTCTGATCTTCTGTGCACGTGTGGTAATGTTGAGAAAGCGGTTTGGATTGAAATTGCCGGCTGTCTCCTGTGGAATGTCGAGTTCGGTATGGTCTGGCTGGCAATAGGTGAATGCACTCCAGTATCAGAAAGACGACTGGAAAGCTGTTTATTTGTAATTCTGTGTTAGCTTTAGATGCTTGGAATATTTTCAGTGATACCGATTTTGCTCTTTTCAATGATAATAGTACATGTGGTGGTAGTTACAAACTCACAGTGGAACAGTCACAAGGATCAGAAAGTAACGGAACAAAGAGGCATGTTGGGATATTAACCAACAAAACGGATCAGCAGTTTAACGGAGACGAGATTCAGCTCTGCCTGGTTCAACTGATGATGGGGTTTAAGCTGGACCCGAGAAATGAGCTGAGAACTTAATCACTATATATTTGATTTGTGAAAAAACCCGTTTATCAGGAGAATACAGGCTAATGAATGGCCCTTCAGGTCGAGCATTAGGCGCATGATGTGATGTCAGACAGCGAGGTGTAAAGTGGTTCTCTGTTCACTTGCAAAGTCCGTCAAGAGTCACACACTAATGTCACCTGTCAATCATTGTCTGCATCCTAACCTGTCCAAAACTGAAAGTGTTTGGAAAATTGGTCAGGGGATTGTAGTGGTGAATTTAGGCTCAGTGTATCTGCAAACGAAAACACTTTTCTTGATGTTGACCAGAAACATTGTGGGATGTTCATAGCCCAGAGGTGCCGTTACACCGGTTCAGTCGGTCTGATAAATTCAGTAGAATCTAAACTCAGTGTACTTCCCTCTCACTTACGTGATACTCTGGCCCGGTGAAGTGATCATCGCCCATTAACATGAATCCGACTCCCTCCACACCCTCCTCAATCGCCTGCTCCAGTCGCTCCTTGTAGAATCTCGTCAACCGGAAAAGTTGGTGATCCTCACAATTTGACAGGAAGGCGGAGAAGGCCGAGTTCAGATCTGTAGTCAGTCACAGAACATGAAATAGTAGATGTACACGATGCCAATTTAAACCAGTCCCTTCTTCAGGAACATGGTCAATATCCCTCCGTTCCCGGCCTACGCATGAGTTCAAACGTTTCTTCGATGCTGCCGAGAGTCCGTTTCTAGTCCCTCCCTCATTCCAGAAACTGATCTATTTCTAAGGACAACATGCTTCCTAGATCCCTTTTGAACTTTCCCTTCTAACCTTAATCCTATTCGCTCGGGTATTTAACATTTGCCCTGAGTTACAGACTAGCTACCTTAGCTATGCCTATCATGAATTCACACATTTCTCTGAGAAAAGGTCTCAGTGTCCACCGGTCCGGAGAAAGCAACCCAAGTTTGTTCGACCTCTTCTGGAAGCCAATATTCTGTAATCATTGCTACACACATCTGCATTCTCTCCAGACACTCCACATGATTCTCGCGATGTGTTTATCAGATCAGTGCACAATATCGAATGTTTTTCTTAACCAAAATTCTTCCAGATACAACACAATTTTCAAAAATGCATACTCACACCTCCCACTTGCCGTTGCACGCTGCCAATTGTGTTGCCAATTTCAGGAAACTAAGCACATCCATCACAAGACCCGTCCGTACATCAATCTTGCTAACGGTCCCAGCAAACACTGTGCACGTTACTCGCGAAGTTCACCTCCCAAAGTTCAACTCCTCATATTTGCCCTAATTCATTTTACCTGGTGACTGTCTGTTCATATTTATAATTGGATGCTGAACATTTCGACAACAGTCTCAAATTTACAAGACAGCGCCAACTTCTGTAAATCGACGAATCAGTCCACCCATGTGATTCTGTAATCGTTTTGCGTAATGCATAGTTTATTACTAATTTATATACATCAGACACAACGCATGGCGAAGCAGTGACCCTTGCGGACACGACTAGTCATAGACCTTCACCCAAAAGAATGCTCCTCTAGTCCTGACTCTACTTTATGACAGCGAGACATCTTTGAAATCAATATACAAAGTCTCTGCTTAACATTCCTGAACCGGAAATCTCGATTGTTGATATCCCTCTTGAGATGCGGCCTCACCTGCTGTCCGTCCAGCATTGTGTGTGTTGCCTTCTCTACTTACTCTCTTGTTTCAATTTTATCCCGTTCACCATATGTTGGTAGCTCACTCAGATTCCCTGTTTAAAATTTATCCTGCTCGCTGTCTCCTGCACCTAGCCCATTCTCCCAAATATACCGTTCTTTAACTCGGCCACAGAAAGCAGACTGCGGGAAACAGCCCGCACCTCCACTGTCCGACAACCCAAAAATCCGGGGAGAATTCAGCATTTCCCTTCCCAAAGAGAAAACAACATCTGTTTCTCTCACTGGCTGTCGGAGGCGTTTCCCACATCAGGGCGTCCCAAATACTGACAGGAATTCCATCTGCTCCCTGGACTGTTACATTGCCCGCTGGTGTATTGCTGTCTGAGTGTTACCCACACCCGCCTTATTCAAGAGCTCCTTCTCCTTTCAGTCAGGTGAAGATTTGCCCGGAGTTATTCGGCTATTTCCGTTGTTAGGTCCCTGCGCTGGACCTGATGAATTGTTCCATCGCTCAAGGCCGCTTTACCAGTGCGATCAAAGACACCGTTTGCTATCACTGTTTGTGCCCCTTTAGCGCCCACGTTTATTACTCTGAATTATTGATGATTCGACTAGACGTGTACCATGATGACAGAGTTTTAACGAGAAAGAGCCCAGTGAGCATACCTGTGTCCATTTTGAATCTGACTGACGTTGCTTGCTTGCCGTCTGCTTGTCCGCCTTCCGGGTGGAAGGAAGTACCACCTGCTGGCTATTATCTGCAGCAGAAATAAACCAGAGTGAGTCGGTTCCTCTGCCCTTCATAATTTAAAACACTTCTCTAAGGTCGCTGCTCAGTTTCCTACATTCCAGGAAGTAAGGACATAGAGTGGCATCCTCTCCCCAGCACTGAGGCCTTCCGGCCCTGACAGCACACTCACAAATCAGCCCTGCACTGCTTCCACTTTCATCAGGGAGTAAGGACATAGAGTGGCATCCTCTCCCCAGCACTGAGGCCTTCTGGCCCTGACAACACACTCACAAATCAGCCCTGCACAGCTTCCACTTTCATCAGGGAGTAAGGACATAGAGTGGCATCCTCTCCCCAGCACTGAGGCCTTCCGGTCCTGACAACACACTCACAAATCAGCCCTGCACAGCTTCCACTTTCATCAGGGAGTAAGGACATAGAGTGGCATCCTCTCCCCAGCACTGAGGCCTTCTGGCCCGGACAACACACTCACAAATCAGCCCTGCACTGCTTCCACTTTCATCAAGCCTTTTCAAACGGGGTGGCTGGAACTATAATTTGTATTGCAAACACAGTCTCACCAACGACTTATAAAACGGCCCGACTGTGGTTAACAGAACTCTTTGCAGTTGGAACTACCCGGTTTCAATTTCTGAAAGTTTTTGAGAGTTTGCAGTTTCTCACCGCGATCGTATGGTTATCCTCCGGATGATCCAGTTTCACCCCAGTCTTAAGACGTGCAGGTGGGCAGCTCGTAAATTGTCCTACGACAAGGTTAAATCAGGGGACTTACTGGGCTGATGTTATCTCACAGAAAATAATGTCCCAACTCCTGCACTCAGTACCCTGACTGCTGAAGGACAACTTGACAAACACCCCTTCACAGCCCAGTGTCGCCGCATTGAGTGAACAAATCAGTTCCTCTGGTCTCTGGCAATCTCAGACCATGAGCCGCTTGTTGCAATATTCAGAATGAAACTGAAGACCACCAGGAAAACCAACATACCAGAATAGTGTTAGAAATATAGCAATATAGAAACCATAAATCATTAAATAACAGTAAGTGGAATAAGTGGGATCAGTCCAGGAGTAGCCTATGGGCTCAGGGTGCCTGACACTCCGAGGGAGGAATTGTAAAACTGCCGGATGAAACATTAACAGCCTCAGACATGCGGGTGGTGCAACTCCAATGGCTGAAAGTGAGAAGGATCTGCGGAAGCTTCTAATGAGCGTGAGACTTGTTCCTCAATATTAAGTTCACCGGCCAGCCCTATCAACTTCGTGGTAATAAATGGAAAGGAAGTAGAAGCAGTAACAGATTTTGTCGGTTCAAAGATTTGTATAGATGGTAACTGCAGCCACGAAATTAAAAAAAAAACAAACAAACAAAAAAAAAAACTCTTGTTTCCGGACAGGGCAGCAATGGGAAAATTAGATAAAATTCTAAAGCGCAGGGACATGACATCGTTTACGAAGAACCGTAGAGTCGGGTCTATGGTATTTCCAGTTGCGATGTATGGCTGTGAGAGCTGGACTGTTAGTGAGGCTGATTATAAAACAATCGACGACTTTGAAATTGCATGCTGAAGGAAAGTGTTAAGAGTGCATCCGACAGCAAGAAGATCGGACAAGCCAATGCTTGAAGTAGTGGAGCCAGACAGCTGACGAGGAGGATTGAAAATCTCCAGTGGGTTGGCCACGTGTGGTGCGCGCGAGGGCAGTGGGCGGGGCGCTGAGCTGGTGCGCGCGAGGGCAGTGGGCGGGGCGGTGAGATTGTGCGCGCGAGGGCAGTGGGCGGGGCGGTGAGCTGGAGCGCGCGAGGGCAGTGGGCGGGGCGCTGAGCTGGTGCGCGCGAGGGCAGTGGGCGGGGCGCTGAGCTGGTGCACGCGGGGGCAGTGGGCGGGGCGGTGAGCTGGTGCACGCGGGGGCAGTGGGAGGGGCGCTGAGCTGGTGCACGCGGGGGCAGTGGGCGGGGCGCTGAGCTGGTGCGCGCGAGGGCAGTGGGCGGGGCGCTGAGCTGGTGCGCGCGAGGGCAGTGGGCGGGGCGGTGTGCTGGTACACGCGGGGGCAGTGGGCGGGGCGCTGAGCTGGTGCGCGCGAGGGCAGTGGGCGGGGCGCTGAGCTGGTGCGCGAGGGCAATGGGCGGGGCGGTGAGCTGGTGCACGCGGGGGCAGTGGGCGGGGCGCTGAGCTGGTGCGCGCGAGGGCAGTGGGCGGGGCGCTGAGCTGGTGCACGCGGGGGCAGTGGGCGGGGCGGTGAGCTGGTGCACGCGGGGGCAGTGGGCGGGGCGCTGAGCTGGTGCACGCGGGGGCAGTGGGCGGGGCGGTGAGCTGGTGCACGCGGGGGCAGTGGGAGGGGCGGTGAGCTGGTGCGCGCGAGTGCAATGGGCGGGGCGGTGAGCTGGTGCACGCGGGGGCAGTGGGCGGGGCGGTGAGCTGGTGCGCGCGAGGGCAGTGGGCGGGGCGGTGAGCTGGTGAGCGCGAGGGCAGTGGGCGGGGCGGTGTGCTGGAGCGCGCGAGGGCAGTGGGCGGGGCGGTGATCTGGTGCGCGCGAGGGCAGTGGGCGGGGCCGTGAGCTGGTGCGCGCGAGGGCAGTGGGCGGGGCGGTGAGATGGTGCGCGCGAGGGCAGTGGGCGGGGCGGTGAGCCGGTGCGCGCGAAGGCAGTGGGCGGGGCGGTGAGCTGGTGCGCGCGAGGGCAGTGGGCGGGGCGGTGAGCTGGTGCGCGCGAGGGCAGTGGGCGGGGCGCTGAGCTGGTGCGCGCGGCAGATGTGGAGGCTGCAGAGTCAGGGATGGGGAACGGGGAGCGCGTCCCTCGGTCCCGTACTGTGCTGGCCAGCTCACTGAATGAGTCAGAAGTTCGACACCTTAATACAGCTGGGCACACGTTTAACACACAAAGCTGAACGCAAATCATTAAATCAAGCAAACCTCTTGTGTTCAGTTCAACTATATAAATAACATAATATCTCCTTTCACATGCTAGTAAGCTCACATTAATTGAATTGTCAGAGATTTTTCAGTCAACGCAACAAAACCCATCATTGGACCACCAGTCTAATCGAAACTGCCGTGTAGATAATGAGAACACGGCTGAACTGATCTAAAATGTCATTACGTATTCCCCCATGCGGATCCCTGCATCACTTCAAGTCCGTCTTTGCTTCCACTGGCCATTGTGGAGAAGAGGTCAAAACACCCTCAATCGACACAGGAACAATAGATGTATTGGTCTGAAATAGGAAATTCCGGAAACAGAGACGGTGCTTGCAGTTTGCATCTCGCACCCTTGCTTTGAAACTGTTGGGCGCTGATGTTAAACTTCACCTGACCGGTGGTAAATGTCACTCGTGCAAACAGAAAACAGTAGGAACACAAAGAGCACCAGCAGCGGAATTAGCGTAAAAAAAAAACAAATATCTCCTTGTTCGCTGATCCAAAGCACAGACAAATGTTTAGTTGGAAATAAATATGAAAAAAAATATCCGAAGTTGAATCATTCTCACCTTAATTCCCCAAGAACATTCTGACAGTGTGGGTACTGTGGGCCATTACCCCGCCCACCGCCGCACACGGAACTTTCGTAACCATGGCAACACACAGAATGCTGGAAGGAACTCAGCAGGTCAGGCAGCATCTCTGGATAGGTGTAAACAGACCCTTAATCAGGACGGGAGTGGAAAGGGTAAGGGGGCAGATGATTGACTGATTTGGATGGTGGGGCTTGTTGTCCTCTGAGACTCGGTGCTCAGTGTCTGTGTGTAAGCGGCTGCCCGTCAGAGCACGTTCCTCAGAACAGGGAGCGGCCGTTCCGCTGAAATCCAACCCAACCGGTTCGACAAGACACTGTGGTTCAGATGTGAATGCAGTTTAATATTGTATTTAACCCTTTCTGCTCCAGGGAAGAGCGGTGGAACCAATGGCGCGATGTAAAGAACACGACCTGGGGCCTCCAAGGAGACTGGACTGTCTCTCCACAGATGCTGCCTGGTCTGCAGAGTTCCTCCAGCATTGTGTGCGTGTTGCTCGGATTTCCAGCATCTGCTGATTTCTCTTGTTCGAGAGAGATCGGTGACGGGTCGCCGTCCCGGGGGATATTTCATATGTTTCTACCAGGGTGAAAGATTCCTTCTGCTCGCACTCAGTCGTACCCACCTCGCTTCTCTTCATCCATCTGGACAATGGACTCGTTAGCACGAACACGTCAGGACTCCCTTCTCCCACTAAATCCACTCCCGATCCCGAACAGAGCCTCGCCTCTCTGAATAACTGTGCAGAATCAGAGACAACACTTACCTCAGATATCGTAACCGGTTGGTGTTCAGTGTGGACCCGGGAAAACAGTCTGATATCGGGGTGTGACGTCAATGGGCCTGGAACCGGTTTGTTCTCCCTGTCCGGAGAGTTGAGTCGATGCTGCTGCTCCCGAGGCCGCTCGGCTGTGAACCGATGGACAGGGCCGGGTGAGCCGGGGTAGAGCGGGACTGCCGCGGGCCGGGTCACACTAACTCTCACCGGCTCAGGACGGGTCTGACAGCGGGAGGAGGCGGGAGTGGGATCAATGAGGCAACCCTAAAGAGGAAAACAAACAGGCTGCGTTAACCTTTCTGTCCAGATTTCCGCGTTGATCGCTGCTTTTTCTTTCATCGCAACAAGTGGGGCGGAGTTTCTCTGTTTAACCCAGCCAGTCCCAGGCTAAAAATTTGATCCAGCCCGGGTTCTGGGAGGGTTTGAGTTTCCGCCCCCTGTGTGTAAACAGGAATGCCCGGTGTAGGTATTTTCAGCTCCAACATCACTCACCTGATCAGGTGCGGGGAGCCGCCTTTCTGCTGAAATTAATCCAAACACCTCCGACCATATATATTCACACTCAACTGTAACAAATCTGGACAAAGATTTCCTCAGCGCCTCTCGATTCAGGGGAATTGATAAACATAAGGTGCTGGAAACTCGCGGCAAACGGGGCAACAACTGTAACTGTTAATGTTGCGAGTTCGGGGCCCTGTGTAAATCATGTCAGAGATCATCTCGCTCTTCCTGGCAGCAGAAAGACTTATGTACGACATTGAAGTGACTTTCTTTGCGCCTGCCTGAGGGTTTTCTTTTTTTTTCAGAACCGGTTGCATTTGATTTCTGGAGAGGGGCCGCTCCCTGTTCTGAGGAATGTGCGTGAACAGGCAGCAGCTCACACACAGGCCCTGAGCACCGAGTTTCACAGAACAACAACCCGAACCTTCAAATCAATCCATAATCTGTCCCCTTCCCCCTCCGTTTCCAATTTCACTGATGGGTCTCTGCTTGAAGCATCGACATTGTCCAGTTCCATTGATGCTGATCCCTATATCCCCAAGATCGGCGTTCTCTGTAACTCTGCTGATCCAGTTGACCACAATATCGTCCGGATTGTTGGTTTTGATGGCAAAGAACAGCCGAGCCGGCGCTGATCCCTGCAGCACTCCATTGTACTCAGGCCTCCAGTCAGAGAGGCGACCATCAACGACCACATCGCGGCTTCCCCCACCAAACCACTGTTTAGTTCAATTTACTGCCTTATTTTGAGTGTCCAGCAACTGAAACCTGTTCCCAAGTTGAACTTTGCAAATGTCCACTTAGGTAACATGCACTGTCTTGTCTTTTATAAGAACGCTGAGGCTCGACCTACCAGGCACAACGCCAACCTGACCATCCCGAATCAGTCAAATTCTACCCAATTAATCACAGATCTGGTCCCTTAGAATAGCTTTCAATTACTGTCCAACTACTTATATCAGGATTCCCGGCCTCGAATTTCCTGGTTTATATTTGGAGGTTTTCTGAATCAGTGGGACAACATTATCTATCTTCCCATCTTCCGCTACCTCACATGTCGCCATGGATGATCTGAAGATCTCTGCTCGGGCCCTGCAATTTCTGCACTTGCCTCCAGAGCATGCAGGAGAGGTCTGGACTGCAATCTCTCAGCAAATCTGCTCCACTGAATCCCACAGACTGTTGGATTGTCTGTAATATAGCCCCATTAATGTGGTCATATCTTTCTTATTCCACAGTTCTGCCCATGAAGTCTTTCCTGACTGAGCACTGCCGGGCCATTTTCATGCCACCCCTCCCCCATTTAATTCCACATGCACTGTCGCATCTAAAACAATGGAAACCCAGAGCAGCCATTCCTGCCCCTCCTGCAACCAAGCCTCACGAATGGCTACAATGTCACAATTCCACGTGTTGATCCATGCCCTGAGCCCATCTGCCTTTCCTTCAATGCTTCTGGCACTGAAATGTACGCAGCTCGGAACATTATTCGCACCTTGGTTAACCTGCGATTCCTGACTTTGTCTGTGGTCCTAACAACTCAACTCTCTTACTCCCACTCTCACCCCACAATCCTCAGCTTCTCTCCTTAACTCACACGTCACTCCATGTTCACTCCTATCCCTCACACTCTCCCTTGAGCTCACATATTCTCTTCCTCTCTCCTCTCTATCTCCCCCTCTCACCCATTTCTTTCAATCTCCAAGCCTCACTATCCTTCTCACTCAACTAGTCACTAACCGTCCACTCCATTTCTCTCCCTTTATCTCTCCCCTCTCAAGCTCTCTCTCCCATTTCTCTATCTCCCTCTACCTCCCCTTTTCTCTCTAAACCTGCCCCCTCTGTTTCTCTTTCCCTGCTGTCTGCCCTTACACTCATTTTCATCTACAGCTGCCTGTTGATCCTGTTCACACCTCACTCTGCTCCTGCCCCTCACCTCGACAGCACTGAAAAGATTCGAAGAATCCGTAACTGGGAACGTGCAGGTTCCAGCTCGGAGGTGATGACCTTCACATTAAGGGATGTAGTCACGATTGGGAGAGCATGGACTGATTTATTTACAAGACCTTTGGAGATTATTTTAACCCAACTGCAGATTATGCGAGTCTGAGGTAAACACAAACAGCAAACATGGCAACAACTGTAAATGGTAACGTCACGGATTCGAGACCATAGGAAATGTTCTATAAATTATGCTAAAGTTTCTAACACTCTACGCTGCAGCTGAAATGGTTAAATACGATATATAAAGTGACCTTGTTCACACCCGAAGCAGAGGGAATTGTCAAACTGAATAGATTTGATTTCAGCAAAGAGCCCTTCCCTGTTCTAAGAAATGTGCCCGGACCAGCAGAGCCGGAACGCAGACCCTGAGCTCAGAACAACAACCCGCATCATCCAAATCAATGATCTGGCTTCTTCCCCCTTTCTTTCCAATTCCACAGAGGGAGCTCGGCCCGAAACATCAAATTATTATTCAGTTTCATAGATGCTACTTGACCTGCTGAGTTCCTCCAGCATCTTGAGTGTGTTCCATGGGTACGAAAGATCGGCGAGAGGGAGCGTGTGGTGCAGAGGGACGGGCAGCGTGGAAAGACTTCAAGCATATCTGCACTGTTGGAGTATTCTTGGGGAATTAGGTGTGAATAATTAAACTTTTGATATTTATTCTGTGCCATCTTTTAATCAGACTGTTGTCTGCATTATGGATCGGAGATTAGGGACTCAAAGAGTCACAGAGCAGTACAGCATAGAAACAGTGCTTCAGCCGAGGAATTTGAACCGCCTAATCTCACCGGTCTGAGTGTGGGCCACAGTCCACCATACCCCTACCCACCAAACGATCGCTGAAACAGCGACATGCTGGCCGCTCCTTCCATAACCGTCTGAGCCAAGAAGTTTCCGCTCATGTTCCTCTTAAACTTTTCATCTTTCCGCCTTCACCCATGACTTCTGGTTGCAGTCCCTGTGGAAAAAGCTTGCTTGGGCTTACCCTCCCCATATGCCTCATGGTTTCAATAATATCCTCTCAATCTGTCCTTTAACTCAGGTCGCCCAGACCCGGCAACATCCGAATAACTACAGTGTGATGTAGATTGTTGCTTTCGATGACGTAGAACAACCGAGCCAGCACTGATCTCTGCAGCTCACAGTCAAAGGGCTCCAGTCAGAGAGGGAACCAGATGCTGCTACTCTCCGGTTTCTCCCACCAGTACAATGTCTCACCCAGTTTATTGAATGCCGTGTGACTGGACCGTCTTGAGAGTCCGCCCATGCGGGGCCTTGGCAATTCCCTTCTAAATTCGATGAAGACTATCTCCACCTCCTTGACTTCCTCAACTTTTGTTGTAGCACCCTCAAAAATATCTATAAGATTGCAGAGGCAAGACCAAGCACATACGACGCCATGCTGTCTATCCATAATCAGTCAATGTCTATCAAATAATTCATATATCCTATCCCTTAGAATAGCTCCCAATATCTTTCCCAATACTGATATCAGACTCACATCCCTTTATCATTCTCACAGAGCTTTAGACCTTTTCTGAAACAGATGATCCTCTCTAATCCACATAGGATCCAGGACTTCATGACTTATACACACTCTGTATCCTTGTCCCGAGTAAATTACAGATGCAGGAAATCCATTTCTTCCATTTCCTCATCTCCCAAATTTCTTTTGGCTCCATGTATGGTTTACTGTTCTAATCCTTCAGAGGACCAATGTTATCCCTTCCAATCCCTTTGTTCTGATCTGTATAATCCGTTAGAACTGGCCTTCACCCAAAGCGTTCATTTAGCACACTTGATTTCTTTCTAATTGTTACGTGGCAATTCGTACACTCAATCATTACCTATCTGCACATAACTACTATGGTGGGTATGGTAAAATATTGTGGTAAAATCATCCTTTTATCGCGTAACCAGACACTCAACATCTCTCTCCGAAAAAAAAACGTTTCCTCAAACCACTTACCTTTTTTTCTGAATAAGCACATATGCACTTCATACTCTCAAAGTTTTACCTTTGACTGTCTCCCGCTTATTAGAACGCCTTTGCCGGAAAAAGGCCTGTCCTTTCCACAGGGTCATTTCTGATGCCATCAATATTTTCCTTTCCAAATTCTAATCTCAACCCACGCAGATACCCTTTTCCATATTTGCTTTGAATCTGGTGGCATTGTGATCACGAGATGCATAGAGTACCCCTACACTCCCATCTCTTCTTGCCGCCCACCTCACTCATTCCTTTCTCCTATGCTTCCCAGTCACTCACCATTCTTGCTTCACTGCAGTTCTCTCTCACCCCTCCCAATCGCCCGCCTTGTCCACAACCCTTCCTCTCCCTCACCCGACCCTCCTCTTACCCCTCTCCAACTTCTACACACTCATCCTGCCCCTCCTCCTCCTGCTCATTCCATCAAACCGCACTCTTCTCCTTTCCATCAGCCTCTCCCTCCCCCTTACCCTCAAGGTTACAGGAAACATTTAAAAAATACTGTCAACGGTAACTGGGAACATAGCCAAGTTAATGTTGCGTAAGGAATGCCACGGACTCATTATTTGAAGGAATCTTGAAAAAACCTGTAGAATACTTGCAGATGATGCGAGTCGGAGGGGAACGTAAAATGCTGGAAATGATGATACCGTTCCTGTTGAGTTCCTCTACAATTTTGTGTGTTACCATGGTTGCGAAGATCAGCATGTGGTGTAGCAAGAAGTGGCAGCTTGAAAAGACTTCAGAACATATACTAGTTCTTAGAATATTATTGGGGAATATAAGCTGTGAAAAGTTAAATTTCTGCTAATTATTTCTGATCTTTGTTTAATCAACCCGTTTTCTCTGCTTTTAATCAGAGATCAAGGAGACATAGGAACGTAGACGGGACTTGAGAAACTGAGTTACAGAGAAAGGAGGAATAAGTTAGGACTTTATTCCCTGGGGCGTAGGAGAAAGAGGGGTGATTTGATACAGGTGTATAAAATTCTGATGGGTGTAGATAGAGTGAATGCAAGCAGGCTTTTTTCCACTGAGGCCAGGTGAGAAAAAGGAACAGAGGTCGTTGGTTAAGGGTGAAGGAGCAAAAGTTTAAAGGGAATAAGGGGGGCTTCTGCACACAGAAAGTGGTGGGAGTGTGGAATGAGCTGCCAGATGAAGTGGTGAATGCAGGCTCACTTTTGACATTTAAGAAAAACCTGGGCGGGTAAATGGATGAAAGGTGTTTGGAGGGATATGGCCCAGGTGCAGATCAGTGGGACTAAGCATCAATGAATCGGCACAGCTAAGAAGAGCCAAAAGGCCTGTTTCTGTGCTGGAATCTTCGATGTTTCTATGGTTCTATGGTATTCGGCTCAGCCACTTAAACTGCCTAATTGCTTGAAGCTGTACTGGGCCAAAGCCTTCCGTTCCACTTCCATCCAAACTATCTCTTAATGTTGAAATCGAACTCGCATGTAAATTGTGTCGCTGGCAGCTCGTTCCACACTCTCACAACCCGCTTCGTGAAGATGGTTCCTCTCAAGCTCTCCTTAACCTTTTCATCTTCAACCCATAACCCATGACCTCTTGCTTGTAGCTCCAGACAACCGCAGTGGAAACCGAAAGCTTGTATTTATGCTATCAACACACCTCATTTTGACTACATCTGTGAGATCTTCTTCATTCAAAGGAATGCAATTCGAATCTATTCAAGAAATGCTGAAATACACTATTAAAGTGGTTTGGTTCAGAGTCGAATGAGAGTGAATCGTCTAACTGTCTGGATTTGGTTTCGGCAGAAATGCCGCTCCCCGTTCTGAAGAATGCGCAGGGCCAGACAGCTACTGACACACATACCTGCGCCCCGATTCTCACAGAAAAACAACCCGCATGTTCCAAATCAATCCATCATCTGGCCTCTTCCCCGATCGGCGAGGGGGAGCGGTTGGAGCAGTGGGCGGGGCAGTTTGTAATCACCGCAAAACATACCCGAGAATATCCGCCAACTTTCGATTTGAATTTAGCTCCAATAATTCAACTTCCGATATTTACTCTGTCCTTTGTGTGATCAACCTGTGGTCTGTTGTGAATCAGCGACCAAGGAATCAACGAGTCAGAGTTAAAGAGTCTGAGAAATGTACAGCACAGAATTAGACCCTTCGGCTTAGCTCTTTAAACTGCCCACCCCCATCGACCTGTACCGGGACCATACCGACCATACCCCTGCCTTCTAAACCATCTCTTAAGCGTCGAGATCGAGCTCGCATAAACCACTCGTTCCGGAAGCTCATTCCATACTCTCATCACCCTCTGAGTGAAAAAAGTTTCACATTGTCCGACATTATGTCTGCACCTTAGACCTTAACCAAACACGCCTGGTTGTAGTCCAACCCAATATTAGCGGACCAGACCTGTCTGTTACGCATATTTACTTTGAGTCTAATGGCATTCGGATCACTGACTGGAAAGTGTTCCCCTACGCAAACGTCTCTCATCGGATCTCTCTCGTTTCCTAAAAACAGATCAGATTTTGCACAATCTCACGTTTGTGACTTCCAGGTACTGATGTACTAAACTAACCGGAACACATTCGACACACTCTACTCTCCCCAGTCCTTTTACAGTGTGGGATTCCCAGTCAAAATCTGGAAAGTTAAATTCAACTTTCATCACCTTTTGTTTCTTTCAACAGTTTGGGAATTCCACTAATCCAGTCCTCGAAAACCTTCGGACAGGGAACACCTCACTAGGCGAGTTCTCCAGTGATCTGGCCGTCCGGTTCGCATTCCCCCGGTTATTAAAATTACACCCCCACCCCCATACCTGGTGTGCAGCACTAACATACTTTGCCGCTGGGACATTAGTCTCCTTTCAGTTCAGATACAAGCCGTCTTTTCTGTCCCAGTCCCACCGTCACTGAACCCATTCCAAGATATAACAAATGACTCCTCTGTATAATCCTCTATTTTACTTCCATTCATGTGTCGCCTAAACTTCCGTAATCTTTCAGCCAAGTACACCAGCTCTGGCAGCATGTGCGAAGCCCGGAGCAATCTCTTTGTAAGCAAAAGGAAAAGAAAAGCCTTACATGGGACATCCCCTCGACAATTTTCTCCAGTTACCTCAATGTTATATCCCTCATATTATCCATTCATGTCAGGCATGGTTTTATGGCCGGACGAGCGGCCTGTACTGTGCTATATTGTCCTATCTTCTATGATAATAACACCCTGCAAAAACCTCCGTCACCTGACTTGTTTCATGTCCTGGTAGGAGATTAAGCGTTGTTCTCTCTCATTGGGACTTCTACGTACTTATTACGGGTCCTTCCCTGAACATGTTTGACAAACTCTGTCCCACTGGTCCGTTTTCAGTCTGGGACTCAGTCAACAGGTGGAAAGCTGAAATCACCTCCTCACATAATCTTACTTTTCCTGCAACAGCCAGCGATTTCTCGACAGATTCTTTCCTGTTCATCCAGCGGACTGTTGTCAGGTCTATAATGTAGCCCAATGATTACGGTCATACATTTCTTATTCTTCATTTTCAGCGATAAAGCCTCACTTTGACGAGTTGTCTTGTCTGTTCTGACTGTGCCCTGCGGTGTCATTTTCTCAGCCCTGTAATGTCGCCCCTCCTCCTGTTATTCCTTCCGCTTTCTCTGGTCTAAAGCGAGGGAATCCCGAAATATCGTGATTTCCTGCTTGCTCCTCCTACACACAATTCTCAATAATGTCTACAATGTCATAATTCAATGTATTGATTCATTTCCTGAGCTCAACTGCCTATCTTTAAAGCTTCCTGTCTTTAAATATCCGCAGGTCAGGACACCAGTCGCATCATGCTGAAACTTCTGAGGCGGCCTCACTAGGGCGGGTAGTGCTGTTGTTCTTTAATTCAATTGCAAAATCCCTGATCTCACTTTGCAGAATCACCTTCGCATGCATACCGATTTCACGGGTACCAATATGGAACAGGACCGCGTGCTGCTCACTCACCCACATGAGAATCATAGAGACTGAATGGTGCGCTGAGAAAACAGGACGGATGGGGAGGAGAGTACAGGCCATAGAAATGGGTCAGATTCAGCCTTTGGAGCAGAACGTGTAAGGTGCCATTTTCCTGCTCCCTATCTCTGAATGGACTGTTTGAAAGCCGAAATCCACTGACCCTTGATTCGGAGTCAGAGACAGACCGAGAATCACTCCATACAATCCCACCACACGTCCCTGTAACATACACTGAGTAACACTCCCTCCGCAACGATCCATCACGTTCTGCCGGGATTAGACACAGAGTGCAGCGCCCTCCACACTGTACCAGCTCTCACTCCGGGGTCATACACAGAATGAAGCTCCGTCCACACCGTCGCATCACCAACTTCCAGGGTCAGATAAACAGCAACGTAACCCAAATATTATCCCATCACACTCCCGGGGTCAGACATGTGAGGTACCTCCCGCACCATCGCAGCACACTCTACGAGAATCAGAAAAAAGTACGAAACCCTCTCCCTCCTCCCTCTCCCCACTCACCAATGCCCAAATTTTCGGCTTTCCAGTAGCCTTGAAATGTGTGTGTCTCTCCGAGATGGTGTGTGTGCTTGTGTGAGCGGATTCTGTGCTGCCTTTAGAGGAAGGAAGGGGAGGAGAGAGGAGGCCAGGGAAAGGGTGGTGAGAATGCAAACACTGATGCAAGTGGTGTGGAACAACGTGATCGGCCTGCGCATGCGCATGCAGAGTTGTGGAGAGGTTCAGATCCTGGCGATCGATAGCCAAGGTACGGGGGGAGGTGAAACAAAAGCGATCATCTCCCCCTCATACTCCGCACAATTGCCTGTGTCGCAGGGTGCGAGGAGAGTGAGAAGGCGACGTAGATGGGAAGCATTTAGTGGGTGGAGTGTATCAGGGAAGGGGCGGGGTGTATGGGTACGTAACCGATGATGGAGACGGCGAAGTGTGCAGAAGAGGGTGTGGATCACGTATACGGGTTTGCTTGTAGGCAAGGGACGCGTGATGGAGACGGGAGTGGTGTACTGCAGTCTGTGTGCCGGTGACCGGGAATGGTGAAGGAGTAGGGTGATGGAGTAGGGGAGTAGTTTCGGACAGGGAGGGTGTTATGCCTACGGGGAGGTCTGTACTCGAGTTACAGTGCAGGGCCAGACTCTGTGTTGGTATCGTTGAGTGGTGAGATCCTGCTGTGGTGCAGAGCCTGCCAGTGTGTCAGTGTCACGATGAGGGCGTGTTCACGTCAAATGTGGGTTGTGGCAGTGACACCGAAACACTTTCAGTGTTCCATTGAAGAACGTCTCCCTATCACAGTGAGGGTTGTGTGTTTCGTTCATAGCTTATGCAAACGGTATTGTCCCACTTGCAATCAAGACTCACTAATATCTGCCGTGTCAGGCTTAGAGGCGTTGACCCCTGACCTGAGCGCATCGGCCCTTCGACCAATACATCCTGCATTGAAACGTACGCAGCTCAGAACATGAGTCCCAGCAGGCTCAACCTTTTGCTTCTTGACTGTTGCTGAGACTTCTGTAAACAACCACTCAACTATCTGTAATGGCGTTCTTGTTTACATGTCCCTGCAACTCTAGTTTATACCACCACTCTCCCTTCTAATGGGAAAACTTACCGCTGGGATATTAGTTCGATTCCAGTTCAGGTGCAAACTGAGAAAATTGTTCATGAGAGATGAAATGAAGGAGCTGAGTAAGGTGGGGGCGGAGTGGCGCGGCCTCCAGGCAGGAGTCTGTGCTGCCCCCCAGTGTTCGCTCGGCAGAATAAAATCAGTTTTGTGAACAAATGTAGAATGCAGTGTCATTAAAAATGCCCAGGGTGTCTCAAGCTGCATAAATGTGTGTGTGTGTGTGTGTGTGTGTGTGTGTGTGTGTGTGTGTGTGTGTGTGTGTGTGTGTGTGTGTGTGTGTTTGTGTGTGTGTTTGTGTGTGTGTGTGTGTGTGTGTGTGTGTGTGTGTGTGTGTGTGTGTGTGTGTGTTTCTAAATTTCTAATTTGGGACACCCCTGCACATACATAAGTTTGGATACAGAGTCCCTTTTCCTCCAATACACTGGTGACGGTAACGACCGCATACCATCGAGGAATCTCGTCCTCGTCCACAGTACCGCTTTTCCGTTCCCCAAAGAAAGAGAACCCTATCGATAGAGTTCGCCATATTTCACCCGCTTCACTGCAGAACCACAGAACCATAGTCAGTGCCGGAGACCTGACCCGTGAGCCTTTCCCCTGATTGGTCATTTGCACCTCTCTCCTGCCATCTAGATGTATCCAAGGGGGTTAGTTATTATGGTGCGGGTTTGGCCACAAGGGCTCTCTGCACTGTTTCTGGCTGTTTAACCCCTTTCACCTGCCTGTCTGTCACCCAGTTTCCTGTATCCTACACCCTGGTTGAAATTAACTCTTTATAAGTCCTCCCTATCACCCCCTCAGCTCCCGAGTTCATCCCGTTCCAGTTCCATCCCTGTTACGCCGATCGTCACGGCGAGATGCGTGTGGGTGTCACGGGTTGGAGTCGCTTAGCGTCCGGTCGGGGTTGTGTCCATGTCACGGTGAGGTGTGTGTAGGTGCACAGTGACAGCTGTGTGTCTCGCTCACTGCCGATGCTGTTTGTGAAGTTCTTGTACTCCTTTTTGAAGAATCTTTCATCAGAGTCGGTGATATAACGCACCGCATTGTCTGCCCACTCGAAGAGTTGAAATCTGTCTTTTGCCACTCTTGCAGAGCAGTGAACGAAAGTCACCTAACAGATCAGACCCTTCGGCCTACAATGCTGTGATATACCAATTGAGTAAATCACTTCTGACTGCACGACAACCATCTCCCTGCATTCCCTGCGCATTAACGTCCCTGTCAAAGAGGCACATGAACCCCTCTCTCCCTGAGTTTGTCAGTGATTCTCATGCGACCAGTAAAGCCGCCCCTCGACTTTGAATACTTCCTGCTTCATCAAGACTAATACACCCGATACCGGGAATGCTGAGCGGACACTCCTGCCAGACCTGAAACGCCGTCTCACTAATGTCTACACTATCATAATTCCCGCCATTGACCCCTGCCCTGAGCTCATTGGTCTTTCCTACAATACTTCCTGCTTAGAAACGGGGGCAGCTCAGAGCATGACTAACTGCAGGCTCAATCTTTGTCTTCCTCACTTTGTCTGTGCTCTTAACCCCATCTGCCTCAACAAACACTCCTCTATTTGTTTTGGCATTCTATTTTTCATCCCCCTGCATCTCTGATTCAATCCCCACCACTCCTCCACTTTAACGACAGAACTTCCCAATGGAACATGAGTTCCAGTCCAGTCCAGGTGGAATCGGTGAGATTTGCTCGGTGGCGGAAAAAATGAAGGGGCTGCGCCACGTGGGGGCGCTGTAGCGCAGCCTCAGGTCAGGTGTATGTGCCGTCCTCTAGTGTTCGCTAGGCAGAAGACAACCTTTATTGGTCTCTAATCCAGATATCGATCGCATTCTGTGGACCCCGGGACTCAAGCTGCGTTGTGGCCTATTTTAAGCCTTATATATTAAAGGTTTTTTTTTTGCACCTTGGTCCTGGACTAACGCTGTTTCGTCCGGTTGCATTTATGCCTATTCATGCAAGATTGAATGAAAATTCAACTTGGATTATATTAAAAAAAGTCCTCACACACTAGTCACAACTTCCTGAGAAGAGAACCCAACGTTCCAACCATCAGAAGCCCTCATTCATACCTCGACACCTTAGCCAAGTGTTAGACGGTGTTGCCTTCCTATTTCTAACCACATCAGCACGTACCGAACTTCGCCTGCTCACCCTCCCACTTAATATTGCTGAGGACCCGCTCAGAGCGGTAGTGACCCCGACACTCGGGAGGCAAAATACCATTCAGTAATCCCTCTATCACACACAGAACGTCTTTTCTCATTCCCTAACAATAGATCCCCTCTCATCACACCTCTCCTCACCTCGCCCTCCCCCTTCCCTTCTGAACCACAGAGCTAAAACCAGTGTAAGAGACCAGACCTGAGATACTTCCCTCTACTTGGTCATTTCACACCTCCGCCCATCCAAAAGTATACAAGTTGGTAGACCTGTTATTGAGTGGGTAGGGCACAAGTGGGCACTCTACCCTAGGTCTGGCTGTTTAACCCCTTTCATCATCCTGACTGTCACCCAGTTTCCTGTGATCTGTACATTAGGTCTAATTTCCTCCCAATATGTCCTGCCTATCACCCCTCAGCTTCCCGAATGATCCCGAATTCATCCAGTTCCAGTTCCAACCCCTTAACGCCGATTCTGAGAAGCTGCATCATGATGAACATCTCACAGGTGAAGTCGTCAGAGACACTGAGGTCTCCCTACCGACCCACGTCCTGCAATAGGAGCATTCAACTCTCCTGCCAGGCATGGCCTACTGCTCTAATTGAAGGAAACAATAAATAAATTGAAAACAAATACATCAACAGTGGCTCCTGTCTCACGTGTTTTAGTCTTTGCTGATGAATCTGCTTCCCTGATTGGTTGTGGTTCAACGAAACGCGAGGCGCTGTCACAACGACTCCGTCTGTCAGACTCAGAGCGAAACAGCCACTTGAACCCCTCTTCCCGTGTGTTTGTCAATGCATCTGATGTGACAGTTAAAGCCGCCCATCTCCCTTGAATTCTTTCCTCCTCAAACAAAATCCGGAATGTTGAGCTAACTGTCTTGCCCGCCCTGAAACCACCTCCCACTTATGACAGCAATATCATAATTCCAGTCGCTGGCCCCTGCCCTGATCTCATCTGCCTTTCATACAATACTTCCTGCAATGAAATGTACGCAGCCGAGAACATGAGTCCCAGCAGGCTCAATATTCTGCTTCCTGACTTTGTCAGAGGAATTGTCAACATCTGCCCCAACAACCACTCCACTAACTGTTATGCCAGTCTGGTTTTCAGTCCCCTGCAACTGTAGTTTAATCCGCACCATTCCACCTTTTTAATGCAAACCACCCTCTGAGGTGTTATGTCCACTGAATTTCAGGTGTATACTGAGAAGTTACTCGCTGGGAGAGAAAATGAGGTGGCTGTGCAAGGTTGAGCGGTGTAGCGCCCCCTAGCGTTCGCCGAGAGCGAGAAACTCCAACTGGATGCAATTCTCACAGGTGACGTCGTCGGTGTGACTGGAGGTCTCTCTTCCGTCCCATGCCCTGCAATGGAAGCATTGATCTCTCTTGCCAGACATCCCTACTGCTCTAACTGTGCAATTATAAAGAAGCAAACTATAGATTAACTGAAAAAAAACAATCAATGTCATAATTTCTTGCACTTGCTTAATTAATCGGCTTCATCGCTTGCTCGCTGTTCAAACAAACAAACAAACAAACAAATAAATAAAAGAACTTCGTGGCATTGCTTTCTAATTGTTTCTCGTTGAAACCAGTCCTAATACCAGAATTTTATGAGTAGATGACTCCGACAGTCATACACTGAGCAACGCTCCATCCACAACATCACATCACACACTCCCGGGGTCAGACACGGAGTGTAGCTTTCTCCAGACTGTCCCATCGCCCTGATTAAACCTCCTCCAACAGTGACCCGTCACTCTCTCCTTGTTAGAGGCATATCGAGAAACTTCTTCTTCCTCGACCCATCACACACTCGCGATTTAGATATCATGTGCAGCTTCCCTCTGCCCAGTCATTTTGAGAAGACTAGAATGTAAAACCAATGCTAATCCGTAAGAGTTCCGTCTCCAGTACGACTGCTGGAGATGTCGTCTTTGGTTTGGGTTGGTGCCGGCTTATTCATTTCGAGTCTGAGTCTGAATTAATTCCAGACCTGACTCTGCATTTGGGTTCAACACCATCCAGAGCTGTCTCCGTTCGGAAGGGATCACAGCTTTAGGAGTTTGAGGGGATGTGTTCTGTCAGTGAAGATGAGGAAAATTCTATGGATGTTCGGTGGGGATCTTTCTGACTATCGGTATCGCCGCCGGGTGCGGATGCTGCCACGCACAGAATAGTAACGGGCTACAGAGGGTTCCAGCCTCAGCCGCCACTCTGACGGTCACACCCCTCCCCACCATCGAGGACATTGTCAAGAGGCGATGTCTCGAGAAGGCGGCATCCATCACTGAGTACTCTCCCCACTCGGTAGAAACTCTCTGCTCGTTACCACCATCAGGGGGGAGCCGCAGTTGCCTGAACACCCACACACAACGATTCAGGAACATCTTCTCACCCTGCGCCATCACGTCTCTGAACGCACGAGCAGACACTCGACATTTTTGCGGTGTTTATTAATGTTTGTAATTCACATTAACTGTACATCATTTTTTGCAGTTCTGATGCAGCAGAAGAACACATTCCAAGCCTCTAAATTTCAGATAAAAAATGAAAATCAAATAGCGATTCCTTCTTAAAAATATTCGATAGGACGGGACACTTGGCACGCTGGCCTTCGCCGGTCAGGACACTGAACACGGGAGTCGGGAGATCTCGCTGCAGTGGTACAAAGCGTCGGTGAGTCTTTATGCTTTAGGAAGATGCCGCTGACCTGGAAAGAGTGTGCAGGGAGTTCTCCGGGGATATTGCAGGAAACTGAGGCTTATGTAGAGAGGGAGGGAAGTTTGTGACTTTATTCCCTGGATCAGTGTTGCAAACTTACAGAGATGCATAAACCCAAGAGCGGCTCAGACAGAGGGAATACGCACAGACTTTCCCCCAGTGTTGTGTTGTCGAGAATTAGACCACACAGGATTCTGGTGAGAGCGGGTGGGAAGGAGAAAGAGAAAGAAAGATCATGGAGACGGAGGATTCAGAGATAATGGAGAGAGAGGGGGAGTGGGTAGAGAGGTAGCAGAGAGTGTGAGAGAGTTGGCTGAGAGAGGAGAGAGAGGGGGCAGATAAAGGGCGAGGCAATAGGGGGTGGAGAATAACGGGACGGGTTGGAAATGGCCACAAAGCCGGGGGTTAATGGGGACAGAGTTTTGTCGGTGTGTAGTGGGGAGAATGGGGACGCCTCAGCAGTTGGAGAATGGGGTAGGAGGAAGGGACAGAGATGGCGAGGAGGGAGTTTGAGAGGATGGAGGGTTGATAGTTGACAGTGGGAAAATATAGGCACTGGAGTCAAATCGGCTGGGCTGCCACAGACGGCACAGGATTGAGGGGAGAGTGGGTGGAAAGGAGAGAGACAGAAATATCGGGGAAATGGAGAGATTAGAGTGAACGGTGAGGAAATCGAGTGGTGTAGAGAGGCGTACGAAAGTGGGAGAGAGGTGAAAGAGGTGGGTAGAAGGAGCAGATGAAAGCGGACGGAGGAAGTACGAGGTACTAATAAGATAGGTAGAGAAAGCAGAAAGAGCGGGACAGGGGAATGGAGGCAAAGAAGGGGATGGACGGGCAGAGAGGTTTGTCGGTGTGTGGTGGGGAGAATATGGTTGCGTTAAGCGGAGGAATTGGAGTAGGAGGGAGGTGCAGAGAGGGTGGGCGGGGAATCTGAAAGGATCGGGGAGTGAGATTGAAGGGGAGACTGGGATGAGTCATTTGATTCACGCGCCTCCACTGGCTGTTGACAGAGACCCTGGATCCTTTCAGGAATATCCCGCAACAACGACTTCTCGCAGATGAAATGCTGATCACGATCGCAAGGATAAATCCTACTGACTGCAGTCGGATCACACTGCCTGCAGTAGGGCGCCCCCGAAGACCCCTTGTGCAGGAGACGGAAGCTCGCATTCCTGGACAAGAGGGTTAAACAATTTCAACAGAGTCAAAACAGCTCCAGCGGAAAACCCGAGCCCTACCGGCCCCAGGCTAATCCCAGGAAATCGCTCTCTCCTAACAGCCTCTGTCAGTCCCCAAACTCCTCCCACTCAATCGCTCTCCCTCACCGCCACGTGACGGTACCCAGACGGATACCACGGTCCCAATGTCTCCCCACTATCCTGTGTCAGTTCCCCAACTGATTGCACTGACCCAATGTCTCCCCACAGCCCCGGATCCCCCAAACTAATGACACCGAAACGCTTCCACACCACAGTCCTCTGGCAGTCCCCATACGAATCGAAAAGGCCCACACACCCCTCTGATCTGTTTGTCCCCGCACAAACTCCATTGTCCCACTGTCTAATCCCGCAGTCCAGCACTTTTCGCTCTTATCTATGTCATTCAGCAAACGAATCACTCTGTACCTCCCTCTCCTTACACCCCGGCGAAGACCTCCGAACTAATCACATTAACACACTGTTTGCCAATCGCCCTGTGCTGGTCTCCAAACTAATCCAGTAGTCCTACTCTCGCCCCTCAGATCTAAGGCATTCACTAAACTAATCCCGCTGTTGCTTCCTCGCCTCACAGGCCGGCAACTATCTCCAAAAGGATCCCACTGCACCGCGCTCTCCTGACTGACATGCGTCAGTACTAAAATATTCCGTTTGTACTGATCTCTCCCCACTGCCCTCTGTCAGTTTCCGAAATATACCCACTGCCCTGCCTTCCCCGGCAGACATGTATCGGCCACAAAATGCTCCTATTGTACCACTCTGCCACTTACCCACATACAAACAAATCCCAATACCCCTCACATTTTCCACAAAACTACTTCAGACCGTAAACGAATTTAATTTTCTTCCGTCAGGACTATCTCATCCCCAAATCTCACCCGGCAGATCATTCAAAATCTCACCTGTTTTCGCATTTTCCAATCCAGTATAAATGGTATAAAAGGCTGAGGGATGCAAAGTTCTGGAAAATTTAATTTTACTGTATTAATGCCAAGAATCGTAAACTATGATACAAAGCTTCTCTCAGTTGATTACAACATGAATCCTTTCCGGGACTCTGTGAAGGGAGATTCAGTGTGGGTCAGACCCCAGGAGTGCGTGACGGGACAGTGCGGAGTGAGATTCACTCTGTGTCTGACCCCGGGAGTGTGTGATGGGACAGAGGGAGCTTCACTCTGTGTCAGACGCCAGGAGTGTGTGATGGTACGGTGTGGAGGGAGATTCACTCTGTGCCTGACCCCCATAATGTGTGATGGGACGGTGTGGAAGGAGATACACTCTGTGTCTGACCCCGGGTCTGTGTGATGGGACGTTGTTGAGGGTGCTTCACTCTGTGTCTCAACCGGGAGAGTGTGATGGGACAGTGTGGAATGAAATTCACTCTGTGTTTGACCCCGGGAGTGTGTGATCGGACGGTTTGAAGGGAGATTCAATATCTGTCTGACTCTGGGGGTGTGTGATGATTCCAGTGTTACTGTGGGATCTTCCCGTGCTGTGACACATACCGCTTCATCCCTTGAATTGATTTCGAGCAGCCTTGAATCACGATTTGAACATTCTTGAATCGCTTTGTATAAAGATGTTTCAAACGTGGAAAAGTAATAACACCGGTCTTTATTTGTGACCCAATTCTCGGAACAGGTTTGCTCTGGAAATCACGAACAAGGAACAGTGAGAAACAGAGTGAATCTTCCATCACACACACCCGGGTGACGCACAGAGTGAATTTCACGGCATGCCGTCCCATCACATTCACCTGAGGTCAGGCACTAAGAGAATTACCCCGCCGCCAACATCGTCCCATCGCATATTAACAGGATCAGGCACGGTGAATATCCCTCCACATCATCCATCACACACTCCCGGAGGAAAATACCTCAGCACACACGACAAACAGATACAGATATAGAACATAGATTAGTACAGGACAGAACAGGCTCTTCGGCCCACCGTGTTGTACCGACTCTTAAACCCTGACTCCCATATATCACCCAAAATAAAGTCCTCCATATACCTATCTAGTAGTGACTTATATTTCACTAGTGTATCTGCCTCCACCACTGACTCAGGCAGTGCATTCTATGCACCAACCTCTCTGAGTAAAAATCCTTCCTCTAATATCCCCCTTGAACTTCCCTCCCCTTACCATAAAGCCATGTCCTCTTGTATTGAGCAGTAGTGCCCTGGGGAAGTGGCGCTGGTTGACTATTCTATCTATACCTCTTAATAGCTTGTATACCTCTATCATGTATCCTCTCATCGTCCTTCTTTCTGCAAACAGTAAAGCCCTAGCTGCCGTAACTCTGTTCATAACGCATACTCTCTCAACTAGACAACATCCTGGTAAATCTCCACTGTAGCCTTTCCAATACTTTCATATTATTCCTATAGTGAGTCGACCAGACTGGACACAGTATTCCAAGTGTGGCCTAACCAGGGTTTTATAGAGTTGCATCATTCCCTCGCGACTCTAAAAACACTATCTCTTGGATTATGAAAGCCAACACCCCAGAAGCTTTCTTAAATACTCTATCAACCGGTGAGGCAACTTTCAGGGATATGTGGACATGTAAACACAGATCTCTCTGTTCCTCTACTATGTATACACTACTATGTATTCTGCCATTTACTTTGTACTCTGCCATGGTGTTTGTCCTTCCAAATTGTACCACCTCACACTTCTACGGATTGAACACCATCTTCACATTCCTGCATCCTATCAATGTCTCTCTGCAATCTTCAACAATCCTCTACACTATTTACAACCCCACCAACCATTGTGTCGTCTGCAAACTTGCCAACCCAACCTTCTAAACCCACATCCAGGCCGTTAATAAAAATCACGAACAGTAGGTGTCTCAGAACCGATCCTCTTGGAACACCACTAGTCACAACCTCCAATCGGAAAATACCCCCTCCGTCACGGCACACAGCTTTCTGCAGGCAAACCAAACCTCCTGGGATCACATGTCTTCTGACTTCCTGAATAAGTCTATCGTCCGGAAACATCAAATGCCTTACGAAAATCCATATAGATCACATCCACTGCACTACCCTCATCTATATGCCTGGTCACCTCTTCAAAGAACTCTATAGTTTTTCTAGACACGATCTGCCCTTCACTAAGCCATGCTGTCTGTCCCTGATCAGACGACAATTCTCCAAATGCCTGTAGATCCTATCTCTAAGAATATTTTCCAACATCTTTCCCACCGCAGACGTAAAGCCTATAATTACCTGGACTATACCTACTACCTTTTTTGAACAAGGGGACAACATTCGCCTCCTTCCAATCCGCCGGTGCAATTCCATTGGACAACGAGTACAGAACGATTCTAGCCAGTCTCAGCAATCTCTTCCCTTGCCGCGTGGAGCAACATGGGGACTATTCTGTAAGGTCCCTGGGACTTACCCGACCCACTGTACTTCAAAATCTCCAGCACCTCCTCTCCCTTAATATCAGCAATGCTCCTGAGCTTCAACCTCGCTCATATTGTCCTCACTGTCATCAGGTTCCCTCTCATCCGTGAAAACCGAAGAGACGTATTCAGTGAGGACCTTGCACACTTCCACAACAACCAGGCACAACTTCCCACCTTTATCTCTATTCGGTCCAACCTTCACACCTGTCATCCTTTTGTTCTTCACATAATTGAAGAATGCCTTGGGGCTTTCCCTTACCCTGCTCGTCAAGGCCTTCTCATGCCCCCTTCTTGCTCTCCTCAGCCTCTTCTTAAGCTCATTTCTTGCTACCCTATATTTCTCAATAGCCTCATCTGATCCTTGCTTCCTAAACCCCAAGTAAGCTGCCGTCTTCCACCTGACTAGATTTTCCACCTCACTTATCACCCATGATTACTTCAGACCACCATTCTTTATCTTGTTCACGGGGACAAATTTATCCCTAAAATCCTGCAAGAGATCCCTAAACATCAAACACATGTCCATACTACATTTCCCTTCAAATATGTCGTCCCAATCCCCACCCGCAAGTTCAAGCTTTAGAGCGTTATAATTTTGACCTTCCGCAATTAAAGATTTCCCGTCCTCTCCGACTCTATCATTCCACATGATACTGCTAAAGGCCAGGGAGTGTTGGACACTGTCCCCCGGATGCTCACTCACTAAGATCTGTGGCCTGAACCGGTTGGCTCCCTAATACTAGATCTAATATGGCATTCACCCTAGTCGGCCTATCAACATACTGTGACAGGAATCCGACCTGGACACACTTAACAAACTCTGCAACGTCTCAACCATTGGAACTAATCAGCTGCCAATCAATATTAGGGAAGTTAAAGTTATCCACGATAACAACCCTGCTATTTTTACACCTTTCCTAAATATGCCACCCAGTCTGATCCTAGATGCCTCTGCCGCTACAAGATGTCAATAGAATACCCCCAGTAGTGTAACTGCTCTCTTCCTGCTCCTGACATCCACGCACACTGACTCAAAGGAGGATCCCGCAGCATTAGCCACACTTGCAGTAGACGTAGTGCTATTCCAGACCATTAACGCCATCCCTTCTCCCACTTTCCCCCTCTCTATCCCTTATTCCTGAATTCCAGGAATATTGGGAATCCAATCCTGCCCTGGTGCCAGCCGTCTCTGAAATTGCCACTGCAGCGTAATTCCATGTACTTATCCAAGCTCTCAGCTCATCACCTTTGCTCCCGTCGCTTCTGGCACTGAAGAGACTGCACTTTAGCCCTTCTACCTTACTACCTTTACACCCTTTATTCTGCTTCTCTTTCCTCAAAGCCTCTTTATATGTTAGAACTGGCTTTGCTCCGTGCACTAGCAGTTCTCTGATTACCTTTTCCTCCTCCACCTCACTATTTGCTCTATCACTCTGGTTCCGCTCCCCCTGCAAATCTAGTTTAAATCCACCGCAGCAGCGCTAGCAAAGCTTCCCGCAAGGATTTTAGTCCCCCTATAGTTCAGCAGCAACCCGCCCCATCGTCAGGCCCTACCTTCCCTGCAACAAGACCCAATTGTCCAAGAAAATGAAGCGCTCACTCCTGCACCATCTCTTTAGCCACGTATTTAGCTGAATTATCTCCCTATTTCTAGCCTCACTGGCACGTGGCACTGTTAGAAATCCTGACATTGCAACGTTGGAGTCCCGACATTCAATTTTGCCCCAACCTCCCTAAATTCTCTGTGCAGAACATCCTCCTTCTTCCTATCCACGTAATTGATCCCTACATGGTCTACGGCATCTGATTGGTCACCCTCCCTCTTGAGAATGCTGAGAACTCGTTCCTAGACATCACGGTCCCTGGCACCAGGGAGGCAACAGACCATCCAAGATTCTCCATCTCTCACATAGAACCTCTTATCTGCCTCCTACCTATTGAATCCACTATCTCTACTGCTCTCCTCTTTTCCCTCCTTCCTTACTGAGCTCCGGGCCTTGCCTCATGCCAACTGTATCCAAAACGGTGTAATTATTTTTGATGGGAACAGTGGTTCTGCGGTCTCCTGACTCCTGATTGAAGCTCTCTCAGAACGATTCCATCACACACTCCGGGAGTCAGACACAGAGTGAATCACCCACCACACCGTCCCATCACTCTCTCCTGGATTCAGAGATAGAGAGAAACTTCCTCCATGCAGCCCCATCACAAAACACTGGGTCAAACACAGAGTGAATCACCCTCCATACCATCTCTTCACACATTCCTGATGTCAAGCACAGAGTGACGCTTCCTCTCTCCATGCCTGCCCTGCGATGAGGAGCGGGTGAAAGAGGGGAACGATGTCTCACCTCTTCTTTTGGTCAACAATTCACAGATTTGAGCCTTGGTTTCGTTGACAGATCTGTACTTCGTTTCCATCTCAGTGAACTTGTGACGGATCTGTGACACTGAGAGAGATGGTGAAGGATGTTTAGCCTTTACGTGAGTCAGCATCACGCTACCGAACCGTCCACAGAGAGTGTTGTGTTGGTGTCACGGTGAATGGTGTCACAGTAAAGCATATCCTTTGGGCACAGTTTGAGGCGTTGGCGCCACCTTGGGGGAAAATCAATGTTCCAGTGACTGTTCTGTTGGTATTATGTGTGTCTGCGTAAGTATCATGCGGGGCATGTCCGAGTTGCTGTGAGGAACGTGTCGGTATCACTGTGATAGGAGTTACTATGGCCCCGCGGGTGTACCGGGTAACGATGATGTGTCACGGTATCCTGGCGTGGGGTGTGCTGGTCGCAAAGAAAATGTTATGTATGTGCCACGGTGAGAGACATTTTATGGCCACGGTGTATGTGAGAGTGACACGCTGAGGTGTGTGTCGGTGTAACGGAGAGTTCTATGTCGATATCATTGTGTCATTCTGAATTTAAGTGTCGGTATCTGTTAAGAGGTTTACCGGAGTCAGTGTGAGGTGAGGATAATTGCCTCAGTGAACGGTATTCGGTGTTATGTTGAGCAGTGATACTTTCGCGGTAAGGGGTGTTACAGTGACGTGTGAGTCTTTGTCACGATGCGGTGCAGAGCGGATCACGTCACGGTGTACGGTAACTCAGTGTCACGGTGATGAGCGTGTCGGTGTCACTGTGAGGTGTTTGTCGGTGTGGCTTGAGCAGTTTATCAGTAACACGGTCAGGGGCCTGTCGATGTTGCAGAGCCGTGTGTGTCACGGCGATGGTCGTGTCAGTGTCCCGGTCAGGAGTGCATCTGCGTCTTGTTGAAGGTCGTGACCGTGCTACGGTAACGGCATTGTTGATGTGATGGTGAATGGCGTGTCTGTGTCAGCATGAGTCTTGATTATGTGACGGTATAGGCCGTGTTTTATCACGGTTTGTGGTGTGTCCGTGTTATGGAACATAGAATAGTGCAGCACAGTTCAAGCACTTCGTCTCACAATGTTGTGCCGACCCCTTAAACGCTGCCTTCCGTATAACCTACCTCCTCAAACTCCTCCATATAACTGTCTAGTAGTCTCTTAAGTTTCAATAGTGAATCTGCCTCCACCACTGACTCAGGCAGTGCATTCCACGCACTCAACCACTCTCTGAGTAAAAAACCTACAGCTAATATCCCCCTTGAACATCCCACCCCTTATCTTAAAGCCATGTCCTCTTGTATTAATCAGTGGTGCCCTGGGGAAGATGAGCTGTCTTTCCAATTTCGCTGTTCCTTTTCATGTCTTGCATACATCTAGCATACCTACTCTCATCCTCCTTCTCTCCAAAGAGTAAAGCCCTATCTCGCTTAATGTCTGATCATAATGCTTACTCACTGAACCAGGCAGCATCCTGGCAAATCTCCTTTGTACCCTTTCCAATGCTTCCACATGCTTTCTTTAGTGAGGGGACCAGAATTGGACATAGTACTCCAAGTGTGACCGAACCATAGTTTTATGGAGCTGCATCATTACCTCGCGACTCTTAAATTCTGTCCCTCGACTTATGAAAGCTAACAAACATAAGTTTTCTTAACTACCATATGTACCTGTGAGGCAGTTTTCAGGGATCTCCTCCACACAACCAAGTATCTTGCCATTTACTTTGAACTTTGTCTTGGAGTTTGTCCTTCCAAAATGTACCACCTCACACTTATCCGGGTTGAACTCCATCTGCCACTTTTCAGCCCACTTCTGCATAGTGTCTAAGTCTCTCTGCAATCTTCGAAAATACTTAATACGATCCACTAGAACACCAACCTTTGCGTCGTCTCCAAACTTTCCAACCCACCCTTCTACCCTCACATCCATATCGTTGATAGAACCACGAAATGCAGAGGTACGAGAAGCGATCCTTGTGGAACACCACTGGTCACGGCCCAACAATCCGAACATATTCCCTCCACCACGACACTGTCCTTTCTGCAGGCAAGCCAATTCTGAATCCTCATCTATATGACTGGTCACCTCCTCAGAGAATTCTATCAGGTTTGTTAGACACGAGCTGCCCTTCTCAAAGACATGCTTACTGTCCCTGTTCAGAACATGATTCTCTAAATGGACATAGATTATATAACTAAGAATATTTTTCAACAACGTTCCCACCACGGACGTAAGGCTCACTGGTCTCTAATTACCTGGACCATCCTCCCTACCTTATTGGAACAAGAAGACAACATTCACCTTCCTCCAATACTCCCGTAGCATTCCCGTGGACAACGAGGACATAACGATCTTAGCCACAGGCTCAGCAACCTCTTCTCTCCCCTCGTGAATCACCCTGGGGAATATTCCGTCAGGCCCCGGGTATTTATCCGTCCTAATGTATTTTAAAAAACTCCAACACCTCCTTTCCCTTAATATCAACATGCTCCAGAAAATCAAACTCCCTCATATTGTCCTCATCGTCATCAAGTTCCCTCTCAGTGGTGAATACCGAAGCTAAGTATTCATTGAAGACCTCGCTAACTTCCACAGTCTCCAGGCACATCTTCCCATCTTTATCTCTAATCTACATTCACACCTGTCATCCTTTCGTTCTTCACATAATTGAAGAATGCCTTGGGGTTTTCCTTTACCCTTCTCACCAAGGCCTTCTCTTGCTCCCTTCTTTCTGTCCACAGCCCCTTCTTCATCACTTTCCTTGCTACCATATGTTCGTCAATCGACCCACCTGATCTTTGCTTCCTAAACCTCATGTATGCTGCCTTCTTCCATCGGTGTTACGGTAAGGGTGTCTTGATTTCACTGTTGTGTTTTACAATCTCAGTATTTTCCACTCTCTTTATTTACGGTCTGACTCCATCCGGAGACCGTTCCACTCACCATAGATCGAGAGACTGGCCACAGTCACGAGGAGGGCGGATGTAACTAGGCAGAGCAGGCAGATCAGACGGTACGGTCTACTTCCGATCTTTACTTTCGACTCCCGTTCTTGCGCAGCTGTGGAGAGACCATGCGATCATAAGATCACAATAAATATTTATCAACACAAAATTAGCTACTTAATGATTATTTTACTTCAGTATCTTAGTGATGACTTGCAGCAGACTGAAAAGCCTGAGCATGTAGATATTAAGAAAGAGGATGTAATGGAGCTTGTGGAAAGCATCGAGTTTCATAGGTCGCCGGCACCGGAAGAAGTATCCACCAGGATACAGTGGGAGGCGAGGGAAGAGATTGCTGAGGCTCTGGCGATGATCTTTGCATCATGAATGGAAACGTGGGATGGTCCGCAGGACTGGAGGGTTGCGGATGTTGTTCCTTTATTCAAGAAAGTGAGAGGATATTGCCCAGGAAATTGTAGACCAGTGAGTCTTTCCTCAGAGATTGGTAAGTTGATGGAGAAGATCTTGACCGGTAGGATTTATGGACATTTGGAGAAGTACAATATGTTTCGTAGTTGTCAGCATGGCTTTGTAAAGGGCAGAACGTGCCTTACGAGAATGATTGAATTTTTGTGGAGATGTGACTAAAGGAAGAAGAAGGTGATGAAGGAAGAACAGTAAATGTTGAGTATATGGATTTCAGCAAAGCATTTGATGCGGTACCCCATGCAAGGCTTACTGAGAAAGTAAGGAGGAATGGGATCCAAGGGGATATTGCTTTGTGGATCCACAAGTGGCTTGCCACAGAAGGCAAAGAGTGGTTGTAGACGGGTCATATTCTGCATGGAAGTCGGTCACTAGTGGAGTGCATTAGGGATCTGTTCTTGGACCCTTATTCTTCGTGACTTTAATAAATGAAAGGATTGAATATTTGGAGAAAAGATGCAGAAAGGAATGGAATGGCAATGAATGCTGTATGCCTCCATTAAAGGCTATTGACCCACTTTGGCAACGTGTTGGAAATTTAATGTGTTGATTTCAAAGTCACCAAAGAGACAGTAAATTGATGCAGCCCTATCCTCCCCCTGAACCTTTACCTTTATACTTTCAATGATGCTTTTTTTTAATATTAGAACATTACACGCAACTGCAGAACACAGAAGTCTGTGCGTCAGTAGATAGCGTAAGGAACAAAAATACTACAGTAAATATTGTAAGTTCAAGATGCAAGATATTTCCAGATAAAAAAGAAACTATTTTGAATACAGCACGCATCATTGACAGTTTACAGCAATAGATGCTGACAGATTTTATGGTCCTGGATGTATCTGTGGTTAACTATAGGTTGAACACATGAAATTAAACCAGCTTGACCTGAAGTGAAATCCCAAACAAGACTCTCACTTGCCAGGAGTCTGACTTTGTTCCATGCACCAAAAATGCCTTTTTGGAAAACAGCATCCAAGTTTGTTGCAATGAAGTCAATCGCAACGGATGAAACAACATTTTAAAGCCCATTGGCAATTTTCTCCGTCTCTGTCCGCATAATTCTAACGTTATGCACAAAACAAGCTGGGGGATCTCAAGATATCAGGCAGCATCTCTGATGGGAAATTAGCCGATGACATTTGACGTCAAGGCACTTCATAGGTGCTGTCTGGCCTGTTGAGTTCTCCTGAATATTATGTGTGTTGCTTACGATTTCCAGCTCATCTAGAATCTCTTGTGTTTTTGTGAAGACAACTAATTTCCTAATTTCCTTTCTCTTTCCTCCTTCATAATAATGATTCATAACTTCAAAATATTAAATTTGTATTACTGTTCCATGAAATGTACACAATTTAGTTTACTGAACTGAAGCCAAGTTTTATTTCACTGAGTTGGAGAGTTATTTTCTTTCCGAGTAACCTCAGTCTTTTTACACGTGATTCCCTCAGAGAGATCAGAACAGTAAAGCTAGGAAGAGGCAACTGAGGCACAGCTCATCTGGGAGGATGGCAGACTCCAACTATCTTTCAGTGCTGAATGCTAACATGTGTGATGATAGCTTAATGAAATGCATATTATGGCACATGCAATGCATTATGAGAACAGTATAATACAGAATTGCTGTGGTCAATGTGGGTTTAATATTATTCGTGAAACCACTGATGGTACTACAGGAAAGATACCCCTCTTTACTAAAACAATGTGACCCATTTAGCAAGAACAAAATGTTTTGAGGACTAAAGTTGGGCAGGTCAAATATATGGTCTATGTATGGACTAATGACACATAAAAGAAAAGGTTAAGGCCCCGCAACAAAAGACAGTAAAGTTTAGTTTGTGAGTCAGGACCTTGACCCTGATTCAGATATCATCTTTTTGGCTCCAAGGATGTTGCTCGGACCCGTTGAGTTCATACAGCACTTGCTTTTTTCTTCGGATGAACACATTAGCAGACTTGTTAAAATGAAAAATGCCAACATACACATGCTAAAGATTAAGTAACACAACTCTGGTTCTTTAATACTCCGCCTCTAAATCTCTCAAAGGGAAGTAAATTGTTAACTACAAAATATTCAATGAAAGCTGAAAGACGGGACAAAAGGAGCAAGGAACAACATGTACCCCAGAAATGAATTATATCAGCGGATGGATTTGAAATCATCAAGCAATGGAAACAGATCTATTTGGAGAAGAAATAGATAACAAAGAAGAAGCTACGCTCTCCGAACACTGAGGGACATGGAGGAGCAAAACTGCAATTGAAGCTACAAACTTGCCTGTGAACAAGAGATACACAATAATATTTGGAAGGAAATTTGATCATCCGAATATAGACTAAAGAATATGTCATGGCAAGATGACAGAGGGAGGGGTGACTCCCTCCCTCTGAAATATGCACATCAGAGCCCTATTTGATCAGTATGTTTTCGTTTCAACAGGAAAGGTGTTACTGTATAGAGTTTTTGGGAGTAAGGGCAGATGAAGCAACTCCAGTGTCCCAGCAGTCAGTTGGAGAACAATAATCCTAATGTAGAATATTTTAGAATAGATGTGGGAAAGCATGATAAACAGTCAAGTATGAAAATACCTATCCAGAAGGCTGCTAAGTACAATGAATTGTAAAGGGATTTGGATTCAAGTCATTTAAAAACAGTAAGATAATCTCAAAAAAGGATGGCCTCTTTGATGACAAGACAGAAGTGTCTAGAAATTCACCTGCTAAAGACGTCAAACTGCCTATTCTGTAAACCACTCATGAGAAACCTGGACACTTGGTAGTATGACACGTGACTCCTTCAGAATGGCGACACTACTGTGAACTCTGACCTGCCTGTGCAGTGACTCGCAGCTCGCCGGTTCCCTAGGCAATGGGAGGATCCTCACCTTCATCGGTGAGGCGTTCGTCTTTCCCAATATTCAGCTGTGAGTAGGTGTAGGTCTGACTGTCTGGGGAAGAAAGTGAGAGGATGAGAGAGAGAGAGAAATAGAAGGAGAGACCGGTAAAGAATGGGGAAGGGGTCAGGACAGAGGGACAAGAAAATAGAGTGCGGAAAGGGAGGGCTGAGAGGTAGGGATTGGGAGTGAGAGAGAGATGGAAGTGAGGGGGAAGAGCCGAGGAGACAGAGCAGGAGAGTGAGCATGAAAATGATAAATGGAGTCAGCAGTGAGCGATTGGAGCGATGGACGAGAAAATAGTGAATGGCGGCAAGAAAGGGGAAAGATAGAAAGAGGGACGGAGTAAGGAGAGCGAGGTTATGCCTGAAGGAGAGTGAGACTGGTGAGAGGTATAGCGAAAAAGAAGGTGAGTGTGGGGATTGGGCGGAGAAATTTAGATGGCAGAGGGATGCAAAACAAAGGGAGCGAGAGAGAGGGAGAGGGGATGAATGGGAACAGAGAAGGAGTTAGGAGGGAACGGAAGTGGACTGACGATGTGAGGGGAGTGACGGAAAGAATGCGCGAGGACAGCGAGCGTTAGAAAGGGAAAGTGTGAGAGAGGGAGCAGAGAGTGTGGGAAGGGGAGAGTGGGGAAAGAGAAACAGCTGGAGGGGAAATGGGAACGGAGAGAGCGGGAGGCGTAGAAGGGGAGAGATGTGGAAAAGACAGAGAGAAGAGGTGGGAAAGGGGTGAGAGCGTCAGAGGAAGGGTGAAAGAAAGGAAATAGTGGACCAGAGAGGAAGAAAAGAGGATGAGAGGATCAGCGTGTGAGAGATGTGTGAGAAAGAGGGAAGCAGGGGAAAGAGAGTAGAGAGGGGGATGAGAGAGTTGCCTCTTGCCGCACTCCTCCCAAAGAGTTTCCTGCTCTCCCGTCATGCCGCAGTACTCCCTACTCTCGCACCCCGCCCTCCCCCCACAACACAATGCTCCTTAGTGTCCCCAGATTAAACCCCACTCACTGTACTACGACCGCACAAAACATCTCATGGCATTCTGTGCACCGACCCAACCCACAGCAACTCCCCATCCTGTTCTTCAGCCCTCCCTCTACAATGCCCCGCCTGCTGCTCTGTCTCCACCCCGACCCTTCCCAGAACGCTCACTCCTCACCGACTACACCCGAGAGCTCGTATCTCATCCAGTCTTTCACGCATTGATCTGACCTGACTCACAGGGATCAATTAGGAATAACAGTGCGCTTGCCACGAAATTTCTCAACAGGAATAGGTACATCAGCTGAGCAGAGTCAAACCAACAAAGTGAAACAGACCTCCATTCGTCCGGACCCGGGGAACAGAGAGGGTCTTGAAATGAAGTTCCACTTACGATACATCAGGTTCATCTGTGGACCCATCACACAATCCGCGGGTCACACACAGACTGAGGCTTCCTCCGCATGGTCCCTCCCCGCACACCAGGGGAGAGACACAGAGTGAATCTCCCTTCACACTGTCCCATCACACACTCCCCAGATCAGACACAGAATGAATCTCCCTCCACACCGTCCCATCCCGCACACCAGGGGACATACACAGAGTGAATCTCCCTCCTCACCGTCCCATTACACACTCCCGGGGTCAGACACAGAGTGAATCTCCCTTCAAACTGTCCCATCACACACTCCCGGGGTCAGACACAGAGTGAATCTCCCTTCACACTGTCCCATCACACACTCCCCAGATCAGACACAGAATGAATCACCCTCCACACCGTCCCATCACACATTCTCGGGGCAGACACAGAGTGAATCTCCATCCACACCGTCCCATCACACACTCCCGTGGACAGACACAGAATGAATCTTCCTCCCCACACCGTCCCATCACACACTCCCGGGATCAGTCACAGAGGGAATCTCCCTCCACCCCGTCCCATCACACAGTCCCGGGGTCAGGCACAGAGGGAATCTCCCTCCACCCCGTCCCATCACACACTCCCGGGGTCAGGCACAGAGGGAATCTCCCTCCACACCGTCCCATCACGCACTCCCGGGGTCAGACACACTGCGAATCACCGTCCACACCGTCCCATCACACTCTACCGGGGTCAGAAACAGAGTGAATCTCCCTCCACAACCCCGCATCACACACTCCCCGTGTTAGAAAGAGATTGAAACTCTCTCTCTCTCTGTCTCTGCCCCACTTACCTCTCGATGGAGACGGTGAGATGGGTTTTACGATCTGCATTTTCATGTAAGTCTCGCTGTCGTCCATCCTGTGGAGGATTCTCTGCGTCTCTGAGCTCAGCGATGGGAAGTAACCGTTGTCGGAGGAAGCCCGTGTTGACAAGCCGATCAGTCCGACTCAGAGGAACACCGGATGTGCTGCTGATAACGAGAGGACCCGAGAGCAGGGGGAGGGGAGTGCTGGGTGAGAGGGAGATTGAGTGTGTGAGGAGGGTGGTCTGAAGAGATGAGCGTGGCGGGGTAGGGGGAGTAATGAGATTGTGGAGAACAGACGGAGGGATAGTGAGGGCAAAGTTATGTTTTGGAGGAGAGAGAATCGTGAGTGACAGGTGTCAGAAAGGGGTATCACTGAATGAAGGGGAGAGCGAGAAGTGCATGTGAATGTAGAGAGAGGGGTAGAAGTAGAGAGGGTGGATTGTCGGAGGGAATCAATTAGGCCTCTCTCGAGCTCTCTCTTTTTATTCTATTCGCTCTCTCGGGCGGATATGTTGCATTTACAGTCCGAGAGGCTTCCAACCAACACCCCATCGCCTACCGCAACTTACTGTTCAGTCAGGCCCTCTGTGCTCTAGAAACCAAGGCCACGGAACAAACCAGAAACACCCAACGAAGTAACCGAGCCACCGAGACTAGCAACAGATTGCCCTTTTCACACCGTGTAGAACTTATCAAAGAATGCATATATTTAGATATTGAAGTTTACAGGAAACTAACACACGCTGCGCGGTGTCTGAGGTTTGACTCTCTTCACACATTGGAAAATAAGCTGGGGGTTGTCAGTATTTCAGAAAAGTATTGAATGCTTGCAGTTACACTCACTGGGCCGGCATACAGACAGGAAAAAATAAAAATAAAAATAGCAGTGGCGTCGGTCCAGCAGACGGAGTTCAAAAGCTCTTTCAAAAACTCTCCATCACCTTCTGTCTATCATTTTCTCTCTCTGCGTTCCTCACTCACCCCTAACTATCCCCCGATTCTCTCCCATGAATGCCTATAACCCGCTTCAATTTAGCTCCTCTATCATGCTCTCTTCTTTTTCCTCTACCCCCTCTCTTTCTTCTGCCTTTCTATCTCACTGCCCCCCTCACTAAGCCTTTTTTTTGTCTCCCCACCCTCTCTTCCCCATTTTCTCTCTTCCCACTCTCTCCCGCTCAGAGGGGAATTTTAACGGACTGAAATGTGACCGGGCCATCTGTTCCGTTTCCGTGAATGGCGCCGCTGACTGGACAGTGGGGATTAATTACATCCTCCACTGTAAGTAAGGGGGGAGGGGAAACGAAATCGGGGCTTCTGAAATGGGGGTGAGGGTAGTGATAAAGGGGTGGTGGTGAGAGAGAGAGAGAGAGAGAGAGAGAGAGAGAGAGAGAGAGAGAGAGAGAGAGAGGGAGAGAGAGAGAGAGAGAGAGAGAGAGAGAGAGAGAGAGAGAGAGAGAGAGAGAGAGAGAGTCCAGCCAAATTACTGAGAGTTGGGACTGTGTTTTGAAATCTTGACTCTTGTCTGATCCCGGGAAAGTGTGTTGGGAGAATGTGCTGGGACTTCTCTGAATGTCTGCCAACAGGACTATTTGCTGGGAGCGTGCATGAGGAGCTTCACTGTATCTCTAACCCGCCGAGTCTGTTTGATCAGACTTTACACCTGACGCCTGGAATGTGTGATGGGCCGGTGTGAAAGGATGGGGCGAAGCAACATTTTTCTAACTCTGTTACAAATCTTCTTGAAATAAAGTAAAAAGAGCAAGAGTGATGTATGATACATCCACACCAGAGTGAAGCACCCTCCACTCCATCCGATTTCACATATCGGGGGACAGGCAGGCAGAGAAGCTACGTCCACACCGACCTATCTCAGATTCCCGGGGTCAGCCAGAGCGAATTTCCCTCCGCACCGTCCCATCAAACACTCCCGGGGTCAGAAAGAGAGTGAATCTCCTTCCACACCTTCCCATCACACTCTCCCGGGGTCAGACACAGAGTGAATCTCCATTCTCACCGTCCAATCACAATCTCCCGGTGTCAGACGCAGAGTGAATCTCCCTCCACACCGTCCCATCACACTCTCCCGGGGTCAGACACAGAGTGAATCTCCCTCCACACAGTCCAATCACAATCTCCTGGTGTCTGACACAGAATGAATCTCACTCCAGACGGTTTCATTACACACTCACGGTGTCAGGCCATCTTGGCCCTCCTAGTCCGTGCCGAACCCTTAATCTCACCTAGTCCCACCTACCCGCACTCAGCCCATAACCCTCCACTCCTTTCCTGTCCATATACCTATCCAATTTTACCTTAAATGACACGACTGAACTGTCCTCTACTACTTCTACAGGAAGCTCATTCCACACAGCTATCACTCTTTGAGTAAAGAAATACCCCCTCGTGTTTCCCTTAAACTTCTGCCCCCTAACTCTCAAATCATGTCCTCTAGTTTGAATCTCCCCCTCTCTCAATGGAAACAGCCTGTTCACGTCAACTCTATCTATACGTCTCAAAATTTTAAATACCTCGATCAAATCCCCCCTCAACCTTCTACGCTCCAATGAATAGAGACCTAACTTTTTCAACCTTTCTCTGTAACTTAATTGCTGAAACCCAGGTAACATCCTAGTAAATCGTCTCTGCACTCTCTCTAATTTATTGATATCTTTCCTATAATTCGGTGACCAGAACTGCACACAATATTCCAAATTTGGCCTTACCAATCCCTTGTACAACTTTAGCATTACATCCCAACTTCTCTACTCAATGCTTTGATTTATAAAGGCCAGCGTTCCAAAAGCCCTCTTCACCACCCTATCTACATGACACTCCACTTTCAGGGAACTATGCGCAGTTATTCCTAGATCTCTCTGTTCCGCTGCATTCCTCAATGCCCTACCATTTACCATGTTCTATTTGGATTATTCCTGCCAAAATGTAGAACCTCACACTTCTCAGCATTAAACTCCATCTGCCAACGTTCAGCCCATTCTTCTAACCGGCATAAATCTCCCTGCAAGCTTTGAAAATCCACCTCATCATCCACAACACCTCCTACCTTAGTATCATCGGCATACATACTAATCCAATTTACCACCCCATCATCCAGATCATTTATGTATATTACAAACAACATTGGGCCCAAAACAGATCTCTGAGGCACCCCGCTAGTCACAGGCCTCCATCCCGATAAACAATTATCCACCACTACTCTGTGGCATCTCCCATCCAGCCACTGTTGAATCCATTTTATTACTCCAGCATTAATACCTAACGACTGAACCTTCTTAACCAACCTTCCATGTGGAACTTTGTCAAAGGCTTTGCTGAAGTCCATATAGACTACATCCACTGCCTTACCCTCGTCAACATTCCTCGTAACTTCTTCAAAAAATTCAATAAGGTTTGTCAAAGATGACCTTCCACGCACAAATCCATGCTGGCTACTTCTAATCAGATCCCGTCTATCCAGATAATTATAAATACTATCTCTAAGAATACTTTCCATTAATTGACCAACCACTGATGTCAAACTGACAGGTCTATAATTGCTAGGCTTCCTTCTAGAACCCTTTTTAAACAATGGAACCACATGAGCAATACGCCAATCCTCCGGCACAATCCCCGTTTCTAATGACATATTAAATATCTCCGTCAAGGCTCCTGCTATTTCTACACAAACTTCCCTCAAGGTCCTGGGAAATCCTGTCAGGACCCGGAGATTTATCCACTTTTAAATTTCTTAAAAGCGCCAGTACTTCCACCTCTTTAATTGTCATAGGTTGCATAACTTCCTTACTTGTTCCCCACACCTTAGACAATTCAATATACTTCTCCTTAGTGAATACCGAAGAGAAGAAATCATTCAAAATCTCTCCCATCTCCTTCGGTTCCACACATAGCTGACCACTCTGATTCTCTAAGGGGCCAATTTTATCCCTCACTATCCTCTTGCTTTTAATATAACTGTAGACTCCTTTCAGATTTACTTTCACCTTATTTGCCAAACCAACCTCGTATCTTCTTTTAGCTTTTCTAATCTCTTTCTTAAGATTCCTTTTACATTATTTATATTCCTCGAGCAATTCCTTTACTCCATGCTGCCTATATCTGTTGTAGACATCCCTCTTTTTCTGAACCAAATTTCTAATATCCCTTGAAAACCATGGTGCTCTCAAACCTGCAACCTTTCCTTTCACCCTGACAGGATCATAAAGATTCTGTACCCTCATAATTTCACCCTTAAATGACCTCCATTTCTCTATTACATCCTTCCCATAAAACAACTTGACCCAATCCACTCTCTCTAAATCCCTTCGCATCTCCTCAAAGTTAGCCTTTCTCCAATCAAAAATCTCATCTCTAGGTCCAGTCCTGTCCTTCTCCATAATTATATTGAAGCTAATGCTATTGTGATCACTGGACCCGAAGTGCTCCCCATCACATACATCTGTCAGCTGACCTATAGCATTCCCTAACAGGAGATCCAACACTGCCCCATCTCTAGTCGGTACTTCTATGTATTGTTGCAAAAAACTATCCTGCACACATTTCACAAACTCTAAACCATCCAGCCCTTTTACAGAATGAGCTTCCCAGTCTCCGTGTGGAAAATTAAAATCTCCCACGATCACCACCTTGTGTTTACTACAAATATCTGCTATTTCCTTACACATTTGCACTTCCAACTCACGCGCCCCATTAGGTGGCCTATAATACGCTCCTATCAGTGTTACTGCACCTTTCCCATTCTTCAATTCCACCCAAATGGGCTCCCTAGAGGAGCTCTCAAATCTATCCTTCCAAAGCACCGCAATAAGATTTTCTCGGACAAGCAATGCAACACCTCCTCCTCTGGCCCCTCCTACTCTATCACACCTGAAGCAAATAAATCCAGGAATATTTAGTTGCCAAACACACCCTTCCTACAACCATGTTTCACTAATAGCTACAACATCATAATTCAGGTATCAATCCACGCTTTAAGTTCATCCACCTTTCTTACAATGCTCCTAGCATTAAAATAGATACATTTAAGATACTCTCCATCTCCTCCTCTCTTTCCATCCCTAATAATGCATTCAAATTTATTATCCTTTCCTTTCTTCTCCCCTACATTTTCGGGCTGAGCGCATCCCTTCTCCATCACCTGCCTTTCCTCCCTCACACACTGTCTATTTACTTGCTCCACTGGTGAACTAACCTCCTCTTCCATAGTTTCCTCACATTGATTCCCGCCCCCCCCCCCATCTTACTACTCCTCAAATAGTCTCCCGCTCCCGCCATATTACTAGTTTAAAGTCCGCCCTGTAGCCCTAGCAAACCTCCCCTCTAGGATATTGGTCCCCCCACGATTCAAGTGTAACCCGTCCTTGAACAGGTCACTCCTGCCCCAGAAGAGGTCCCAATGATCCAGAAACTTGAATCCCTGCCCCCTGCTCCAATCCCACAGCCACGCATTCATCCTCCACCTAATTCCATTTCTACTCTCACTGTCGCGTGGCACAGGCAGTAATCCCGAGATTACTACCTTTGCGGTCCTTCTTCTTAACTGCCTTCCTAACTCCATATACTCTCGTTTCAGGACCTCTTCCCCTTTACTTCCTATGTCATTGGTACCTACATGTACCACGACCTCTGGCTCTTCACCCTCCCACTTCAGGGGATCTTGGACGCGATCAGACATGTCCGAACCCTGGCACCAGGGAGGCAAATTACAATCCGGGACTCCCGGTCACCTCCACAGAAACGCCTGTCTGAGCCCCTGACTATTGAGTCCCCTATTACTATGGACCTCTTTCTTCTCACCCTACCCTTCTGAGCTACAGGGCCGTCCTCTGTGCCGGAGGCTCGGCCACTGTCACTTCCACCAGGTAGGCTGTTCCCCCTCCCCAACAGTACTCAAACATGAGTACTTATTGTCAAGGGGTACAGCCACTGGGGTACTCTCTAGTACCTGCCTCTTCCCCTTCCTGACTGTAACCCACCTATCTGCCTCCCGTGGTCCCGGAGTGACCACCTGCCTGTAACTCCACTCTATCACCTCCTCACTCTCCCTGACCAGGCGAAGGTCATCGAGCTGCAGCTCCAGTTCCCTAACTCGGTCCCTCAGGAGCTGCAGTTCGGCGCACCTGGCGCAGATGTGGACGTCCGGGAGGCTCGGAGACTCCAGGATATCCCACATCCGGCACCGAGAACAACAAGCTGCCCTCACACTCATACCTCCCAAATAACTGAAAATACAAGAACTAAAAGGTAAGCCTACTGTCCCCTCTTCCCCCTAAGCCCTCTGAGCCCAAGCCCTACACTCTGCGCCCGGCTCACTGCCCGCTTATTAAGGCGGCGTTCTTTATATATCTTCCCTCCTTCCCGGGCCTCCTTCACGCGCCTGCGCAGTCCCGCCTCTCAGAACTCCGATATGAGAAGCAATTGGACAATTTGAAAATGGCTGCCGCCGCACTTCCTCTCAAGCCTCGCTGTCCTCTTCCAAAAGAGAACTACCTCACTCAGTATTTCCTTTATATATCTTCCCTCCTTCCCGGGACTCGTTCACGCGCCTGCGCAGTCCCGACTCTCAGAACTCCGATCTGAGAAGCAATTGGAAAATGGCCGCCGCCGCACTTCCTCTCAAGCCTCGCTGTCCTCTTCCAAAAGAGCTTGACCAAAGCTTGTTCCACATTGTCCCGTCGCACAGTCCCGTGCTCAGACACAGAGTGATGCCATCTCCTAAACGATTCTTCGCACACTCCCGGGATCAGACACAGAGTGAATCCCCATCCCCACCGTCACAGCGCACAATCCCTTGGTCAGACAAGCACTGAAGCTACCGACAAAACCTTTTCACACACTTCCGGTGTGACACAACACACTTCGTCCACAACTTCCTATCACACAAGCTCTGTGTCAGAAACAATGTGATGCTCCCTCCACACTGACTCATCACACAATCCCGGAGACAGACACAGATTGTAGTTCCCTCCACAGTGTCGCATCACCCTCTCCCTGGGTCAGACACAGAGTGATGCTCCCTCCACAGCGTCCCATCACACACTCTCGGGGTCAGACACGGAGTGAATCTGCCATCACACAGTCCCATCACATAATCCCGGTGTCAGACACAGAGTGAATCTACCTCCACACCGTCCCGTTACACACTCCCGGAAGAGACACAGAGTGAAGCTCCCTCCACACCGTCCCATCACACGCTCCCGGGGACAGACACAGAGTGAATCTCCCTCCGCACCGTCCCATCACACATACCCGGGGTCAGACACAGAGTGAATTTTCCTCCACACCGTCCCATCACACACTCCCGGGTTCAGACACAGAGGGAATCTCCCACCACACCGTCCCATCACACACACCCGGGGTCAGGCACAGCGTGAAGCTCCCTCCACACCGTCCCATAACACACTCCCGGGGTCAGACACAGAGTGAATCTCCCTCCACACCGTCCCATCACACACTCCCGGGGTCAGACACAGAGTCATGCTCCCTCCACACCGTCCCATCACACACTCCCGGGGTCAGACACAGAGTGAATCTCCCTCCACACCGTACCATCACACATTCCCGTGGTCAGACACAGAGTGAATCTCCCTCCACACCGTCCCATCACACACTCCCGGGATCAGACACAGAATTAATCTCACTCCAGACGGTTCCAATACACACTCACGGTCAAACCTTGACCAAAGCTTGTTCCACATTGTCCCGTCGCACAGTCCCGTGCTCAGACACAAAGTGATGCCATCTCCAAAACGTTTCTTCGCACACTCCCGCGTTCAGACACAGAGTGAATCCCCATCCACACCGTCACAGCACACAATCCCGTGGTCAGACAAGCACTGAAGCTACCTACAAATACTTTTCACACACTCCCGGTATGAGACAACACACTTCGTCCACAACTTCCTATCACACAAGCTCAGAAACAATGTGATGCTCCCTCCACACCGACTCATCACACAATCTCGGAGACAGGCACAGATTGTAGGTCCCTCCATACTGTCGCATCACTCTCTCCCTGGGTCAGACACAGAGTAAATCTCCCTCCACACCGTCCCATCACACACTCCCGGGGTCAGACACAGAGTGAATCTCCCTCCACACCGTTCCATCACACACTCCCGGGGTCAGACACAGAGTGAATCTCCCTCCACAACGTCCCATCACACACTCCCGGGGTCAGACACAGAGTGAATCTCCCTGCCCACCTTCCAATCACACACTACAGGGGTCAGACACAGAGTGAATCTGCCATCACACAGTCCCATCACACAATCCCGGGGTCAGTCACAGAGAGAATCTCCCTCCACACCGTCCCATCACACACTCCCGGAGTGAGACGGTGAATGAAATGTTCATCAACGCCGACCCATCACACACACACGGTGTCAGTGTCCCTGCGAAGATCCCCCCGCCCCACGCCATCCTTCACACTCTCCTGCTGTCAGACACTCAGTGAATCCCCCTCCACATCTTTGCATCATACACTCTCGTGGTCAGTTAGAGTGTTTAACTCCGTCCATTTCCCTCAAGGAACAGGATAACATTTTTAAATTTGGTGACGGCAGATTATGAGGCGATGAGGTTAGTACTTGCGGGAGTGAATTGGAATGTAATTTCTGCAGGGAAGTATAATATGGAAATGTGTTCGATGTTCAGATATCTCTTGCAGGATCTTAGGGTAAATGTGTCCCTTTGAGTAAGATAAACAATGGTAGGATGAAGCCTCCATGGTTGTGTAGTGAGGTGGACAATCTCGTCAGGTGGACGAAGTGAGCTTACATGAAGTTGTGAACACATGGATCAGATGGGTTTATTGAGGAATATTGGATAACAAGAAAAGCCCTCAAGAAGGGGCTAAGGAGAGCAGGAAGGGGGTGTGATATGGTTTGGAGAGTAGGGTGAAGGAAAACTCCGGGACATTCCTCAGTTATGTGAAGAACTAAAGGACGTCAGGTGTGAAGGTAGGACCGATTAGAGATAAAGGTGGGAAAATGAGCCTGGAGGCTGAGCAAAAGAGCGAGGTCCTCATTGAATACTTCCCTTCGGTATTCACCAAATGAGAGGGAACTTAATCACGGTGAGGACAATATGAGTGAGCATATTGATATTGGAGGATGTTAATGTTGAGGGACAGAAGGTGCTGGTGTTGTTAAAATACATTCGGACGCTAAGACCCCGGGTCTGACGGAATCCACCCCAGGTTGCTCCACGAGGCGAGGTAAGCGACTGCTGAGCCTCTGGATAGGATCATTATGTCCTCGTTGTCCACAGGAATGGTACCGGACGATTATAGGGAGGCGAATTGTGTACCCTTCTTCAAATAGGTAAGCAGAGATAGTCCGGATAATTATAGACCAGTGAGCCTGACGACTGAGGTGGAAAAACTGTTGGAAAATATTCTTAGAGTTCGGATATATCAGCGGAATGTTTTTTACTCAGTGAGTTGCTGATGCGAGGAATGCACTGCCTCAGTCAGTGGTGGAGACAGATACACTAGTGAAAGCTAAGAGACCACTAGACAGGTATATCGAGGAACTTACGCTATTTGGTTATATGGGAGGCAGTGTATAAGGATAGGCAGAAAATTGTGGGCTGAAGGGCGTTTACCGTGATGTACGGTTTTCTGTTCTTTGCTCTATACCTTCCCATCACACACTCCCGGGGTCAGACACAGAGTGAATCTCCCTCCACACCGTCCCATCACACACTCCCGGGGTCAGACACAGAGTGAATCACCCTCCACAACGTTCCATCACACACTCCCGGGGTCAGACACAGAGTGAATCTCCCTCCACACCGTCCCATCACACACTCCCGGGGTCAGACACTGAGTGAATCTCCCTCCTCACCGACCCATCACACACTCCCGGTGTCAGACAGAGTGTGAATCTCCCTCCACACCTGCCTATCTCTCACTCCCGGGGTCAGACACATGGTGAAGCTCCCCCCACACCTGCCTATCACACATTTTCGGGGTCAGTCAAATGGTCAAGCACATTGCACAACGTTGTGGTTACACCTGCTCTCTTCCACCGGATATCGATCTCTCGGTTCTCATCTTTTCTGCGTCTCTGTGTGCAAAGGCCGGTCGTGTGGTTTCACAACACGTCTTCCCAGTGACTGCAAACTCACCAGCTGTCCAGAGCCCTCTCTCCTCCACCCCTCCCTCCTCTGTTCCACCCCTGGTCTCACACACACTTATAATCTCTGAGACAGATAAAATGTCGGAGACTACAGGAACTCTGTGGTGCCGGTAAATGCTGAAAAGGCAGAGTGGGGGTGTGGAAGGAGATTCACTCAGTTTCTGAATCCGTTATTGTGTTATTGGATTGTGAGGCGGCAGATTCACTCTGTGTCTGACTCCGGGAGTGTATGATGGGGCGGTGTGAACGGGAGATTCGTACTCTGGCTTACCGCGGGCCTGTGTAATGGACGGAGCGGAAGGAGCCTCACTCCATGTCTGACCCCGGGAGTCAGAGATGGGACTGTGTGGAGGGAGATTCGCTCTGTGTCTGACCCCGGGAGTCAGATATGGGACTGTATGGATGGAGTTTCGCACTCTGGCTTACCGCGGGCCTGTGTAATGGGACGGAGCGGAAGGAGACTCACTCTGTGTCTGACCCCGGGAGTCAGAGATGGTACTGTATGGATGGAGTTTCGCACTCTGGCTTACCGCGGGCCTGTGTAATGGGACGGAGCGGAAGGAGGCTCACTCTATGTCTGACCCCGGGAGTCAGAGATGGGACTGTATGGATGGAGTTTCGCTCTGTGTTTAACACAGATTGTATGAGATGAGATGGTGTGGAAACAACTTCACTTGTTTCTAACGCTGTTTTTATGAGCTGGTATTGTGTTTTCGGATCTTGACTCTGTGTCTGATGTCGGGAGTGTGCTTTGGAAAATGTGTTTTGAAACTTCTCAGTATGCCTGTCAACAGGATTATTTGCTGGGACAGTGCAGGAGGAGCTTCACTCTTTCTCTCATCCGGAGAGTCTGTGAAATCGGACGGTTCGGAGTGATCTTCACTTTACAACCGAAGTCGTGAATATGTGATGGGCCGGTGGGAATGATTCCCTTTTCTCTGTCTGACTACCGGCGGATGTAATGGACGCTGTGCGGAGAGATCCACTCTTCATTGGATTATTTTCCAGAGCAGACAATGGGGCGAAGCAGCATTGTTCTAACTCAGTTTCAAAGACTGAATCTCCCTCCACTCCAACTTATTTCATATTTGAGGGGTCAGACAGAGAGTGAAGCTACCTCCACAAACTCCTATCACGCACTCCCGGGTTCAGACAAGAGAGGACAGCCTCCACACCCTCCCATCACACACTCCCGGGGTGAGAAACTAAATGAAATGATCTTCTACACCGTCCAATCACACTATTCCGGTGTGAGATACATGGTGAAGCTTCCCCCACAACGACCTATCATACATTCCGTGGGTCAGACACAGAGTGAAGCTCCCTCCTCACCGGGCCGTAACACACTGCCGGGTTGAGACACTGAATGAAAGGTTCTTCCACAACGTCCCATCACACACTCCCGGGATCAGACACAGAGTGAATCCTCATCCACACCGTCACAGCACACAATCCCGTGGTAAGACAAGCACTGAAGCTACCTACAAATCCTTTTCACACACTCCCGGTGTGAGACGAAACACTTCATCCACAACTTCCTATCATACAAGCTCTGTGTCAGAAACAATGTGATGCTCCCTCCACACCGACTCATCACACAATCCCGGAGACAGACACAGATTGTAGGTCCCTCCACACTGTCGCATCACTCTCTCCCTGGGTCCGACACAGAGTGATGCTCCCTCCACACCGTCCCATCACACACTCCCGGGGTCTGACACAGAGTGAATATCCCTCCACACCGTCCCATCACACACTCCCGTGGTCAGTCACAGAGTGAATCTCCCTCCACACTGTCCCATCACACACTCCCGGGGTCAGTCACGGAGTGAATCTCCCTCCACACTGTCCCATCACACACTCCCGGGGACAGACACAGAGTGAATCTCCCTCCGCACCGTCCCATCACACATACCCGGGTCAGACACAGAGTGAAGCTCCCTCCACACCGTACCATCACACATTCCCGTGGTCAGACACAGAGTGAATCTTCCTCCACACCGTCCCATCACACACTCCCGGGATCAGACACAGAGTGAATTTCTCTCCACACCGTCCCATCACACACTCCCGGGGTCTGACACAGAATGAATCTCACTCCAGACGGTTCGAATACACACTCGCGGTCAAACCTTGACCAAAGCTTTTTCCACATTGTCCCGTCGCACAGTCCCGTGCTCAGATACAGAGTGATGCTATCTCCAAAACGATTCTTCGCACCCTCCCGTGTTCAGACACAGAGTGAATCCCATCTACACCGTCACAGCACACAATCCCGTGGTCAGACAAGCACTGAAGCTACCTACAAATCCTTTTCACACACGCCCGGTGTGAGACAACACACTTCGTCCACAACTTCCTATCACACAAGCTCAGAAACAATGTGATGCTCCCTCCACACCGACTCATCACACAAACCCGGAGACAGACACAGATTGTAGGTCCCTCCACACTGTCGCATCACACACTACCGGGGTCAGGCACAGAGTGAATCTGCCATCGCACAGTCCCATCACACAATCCCCGTGTCAGACACAGAGTGAATCTCCCTCCACACCATCCCATCACACACTCCCGGTGTCAGACACTGAGTGAATCTCCCTCCACACCGTCCCATTACACACTCCCGGAGTGAGACGGTGAATGAAATGTTCATCAACGCCGACCCATCACACACACACGGGGTCAGTGTCCCTGCGAAGATCCCCGCACGACATCCTTCACACTCTCCTGCTGTCAGACACAGTGAATATCCCTCCACATCTTTGCATCATACACTCTCGTGGTCAGTTAGAGTGTTTACCTCCCTCCATTTCCCTCAAGGAACAGGATAACATTTTTAAATTTGGTGACGGCAGATTATGAGGCGATGAGGTTAGTACTTGCGGGAGTGAATTGGAATGTAATTTCTGCAGGGAAGTATAATGTGGAAATGTGTTCGATGTTCAGATATCTCTTGCAGGATCTTAGCGTAAATGTGTCCCTTTGAGTAAGATAAAAAATGGTAGGATGAAGCCTCCATGGTTGTGTAGTGAGGTGGACAATCTCGTCAGGTGGACGAAGTGAGCTTACATGAAGTTGTGAACACATGGATCAGATGGGTTTATGTAGGAATATTGGATAACAAGAAACGCCCTCAAGAAGGGGCTAAGGAGAGCAGTAAGTGGGTGTGAGGTTTGGAGAGTAGGGTGAAGGAAAACCCCAGGACATTCCTCAGTTATGTGAAGAACTAAAGGACGTCAGGTGTGAGGGTAGGACCGATTAGAGAGAAAGGTGGGAAAATGAGCCTGGAGTCTGTGGGAGTGAGCGAGGTCCTCATTGAATGCTTCACTTCGGTATTCACCAAATGAGAGGGAAGTTGATCACGGTGAGGACAATATGAGTGAGCATATTGATATGGGAGCATGTTAATGTTGAGGGACAGAAGGTGCTGGTGTTATTAAAATACATTCGGACGGTAAGTCCCGGGTCTGACAGAATCTACCCCAGGCTGCTCCACGAGGCGAGGTAAGCGACTGCTGAGCCTCTGGATAGGATCATTATGTCCTCGTTGTCCACAGGAATGGTACCAGAGGATTAGAGGGAGGCGAATTGTGTAACCTTCTTTAAGTAGGTAAGCAGAGATAATCCGGATAATTATAGACCAGTGAGCCAGACGTCTGAGGTGGAAAAACTGTTGGAAAATATTCTTAGAGATCGGATATATCAGAGGAAGGTATTTTACTCAGTGAGTTGTTGATGCGAGGAATGCACTGCCTCAGTCAGTGATGGGGGCAGATACACTAGTGAAATGTAAGAGACCACTATACAGGTGTATGGAGGAATTTACGCAGCTTGGTTATATGGGAGGCAGTGTATAATGGTAGGCAGAACATTGTGGGCCGAAGGGCCTTTACCGTGATGTACGGTTTTCTGTTCTTTGCTCTACATCGTCCCATCACACACTCACGGGGTCAGACACATGGTGAAGCTCCCTCCACGCCTGCCTATCACGCATTCTCGGGGACAGACACATGGTCAAGCAGATTGCACAACGTTGGGATTACATCTGCTCACTTCCACCGGCTATCGATCTCTCGGTTCTCAGCTTTTCTGCGTCTCTGTGTGCAAAGGCCTGTCGTGTGGTTTCACAACACTTCCTCCCAGTGACTGCAAACTCACCAGCTGTCCAGAGCCCACTTTCCCCCACCCCTCCCTTCTCTGTTCTACCTCTGGTCTCACACACAATTATCATCTCGGAGACAGACACAATGTCGGAGACTACAGGAACGCTGTGGTGCCGGTAAATGCTGAAAAGGCAGAGTGGGAGCGTGGAGGGAGATTCGCTCAGTTTCTGAATCCGTTATTGTGTTATTGGATTCTGAGGCGGCAGATTAACTCTATGTCTGTCTCCGGGAGTGTGTGATGGGGCGGTGTGGACGGGAGCTTCGCACTCTGTCTTCCCGCGGGCCTGTGTAATGGGACGGAACGGAAGGAGACTCACTCTGTGTCTGACCCCGGGAGTCAGAGATGCGACTGTATGAAAGGAATTTCGCTCTGTGTTTAACACAGATTGTGTGAGATGGGATGGTGTGGAAGAAACTTCACTTGTTTTCTAACGCTGTTTTTTATGAGCTGTTGTTTTGTTTTAGGATCTTGACTCTGTGTCTGACGCCGGGAATGTGCTTTGGCAAAAGTGTTTTTGTAACTTCTCTGTTTATCTGTCAAGAGGATTATTTGATCGGACATTGCAGAGGGAGCTTCACTGTTTCTCTCATCCGGAGAGTCTGTGATATCGGACGGTTCGGAGTGATCTTCACTTTACAACCGAAGTCGTGAATATGTGTTGGGCCGGTGGGAATGATTCCCTTTTGTCTGTCTGACTACCGGCGGATGTAATGGACGCTGTGCATTGTTCATTGGGCACACTGTTCATTGGACTATTTTCCAGAGCAGAAGATGGGGCAAAGCAGCATTGTTCTAATTCTGTTTCAAAGCGTCTTGAAGTAAGTCCAAAAGAGGAAGAGGTATGTGTGAGCCACAGAGAAGATACATACACACCGGACTGAAGCTCCCTCCACTCCGCACTATTTCATAATTCAGGGGTCAGACACAGAGTGAAGATCCCCCACAACCTCCTATCACACACTCCTGGGTTCAGATAAGAGAGAATCTGCCTCCACATCCTCCCATCACACACTCCCCGGGTGAGACACTGAATGAAACGATCTTCGACACCGTCCAATCACACTATTCCGGTGTGAGATACATGGTGAAGCTTCCCCCACAACATCCTATCACACATTCCCTGTGTCAGACACAGAGTGAAGCTCCCTCCTCACCGGACGGTAACACACTTCCGGGGTCAGTCACAGAGTGAATCTCCCTCCACACCGTCCCATCACACACTCCGGGGGTCAGACACAGGGTGAACCTCTGTCCACACCGTGCCATCACACTCTCCTGGGGTCAGACACAGAGTGAATTTCCTCCACACCGTCCCATCACACACTCCCGGGGTCAGACACAGGGTGAACCTCTGTCCGCACCGTACCATCACACATTCCCTGTGTCAGACACGGAGTGAATCTCCCTCCACATCGTTGCATCATACCCTCTCGTGGTCAGTTAGAGTGTTTAACTCCCTTCATTTCCCTCAAGGAACAGGATAGCATTTTTAAATTTTGGGTTGGCAGATTATGAGCTATGAGGTTAGAACTTGCGGGAGTGAATTGGAATCTAATTTCTGCAGGGAAGTATACTATGGAAATGTGTTCGATGTTCAGATATCTCTTGCACGATGTTAGCGTAAATTTTTCCCTGTGAGTAAGATAAACAATGGTAGGATGAAGCCTCCATGGTTGTGTAGTGAGGTGGACAATCTCGTCAGGTGGACGAAGTGAGCTTACATGAAGTTGTGAACACATGGATCAGATGGGTTTATTGAGGAATATTGGATAACAAGAAACGCGCTCAAGAAGAGGGTGAGGAGAGCAGGAAGGGGGTGTAAGAAGGTTTGGAGAGTAGGGTGAAGGAAAACCCCAGGACATTCCTCAGTTATGTGAAGAACTAAAGGACGTCAGGAGTGAGGGTAGGACCGATTAGAGATAAAGGTGGGAAAATGAGCCTGGAGGCTGTGGGAGTGAGCGAGGTTCTTATTGAATACTTCCCTTCGGTTTTCACCAAATTAAGGGAAGTTGATCACGGTGAGGACAATATGAGTGAGCATATTGATATTGGAGCATGTTAATATAGAGTGCAGAAGGTGCTGGTGTTGTTAAAATACATTCGGACGGTAAGTCCCGGGTCTGACGGAATCTACCCCAGGCTGCTCCACGAGGCGAGGTAAGCGATTGCTGAGCCTCTGGATAGGATCATTATGTCCACGTTGTCCACAGGAATGGTACCAGACGATTAGAGGGAGGCCAATTGTGCACCCTTCTTCAAATAGGTAAGCGGAGATAGTCCGGATAATTATAGACCAGTGAGCCTGACGACTCAGGTGGAAAAACTGTTGGAAAATATTCTTAGCGTTCGGATATATCAGCGGAATGTTTTTTACTCAGTGAGTTGTTGATGCGAGGATTGCACTGCCTCAGTCAGTGGTGGGGGCAGATACACTAGTGAAATCTAAGAGACCACTAGACAGGTATATGGAGGAAGTTACGCAGGTTGGTTATATGGGAGGCAGTGTATAAGGGTAGGCAGAACATTGTGGGCCGAAGGGCCTTTACCGTGATGTACGGTTTTCTGTTCTTTGCTCTACACCGTCCCATCACACACTCCCGTGGTCAAACACATGATGAAGCTCCCTCCAGACTTGCCTATCACACATTCTGTGGGTCAGACACATGGTCAAGCACATTGCACAACGTTGCGGAACATCTGCTCACTTCCACCGGATATCGATCTCTCGGTTCACAGCTTTTCTGCGTCTCTGTGTGAAAAGGCCGGTCGTGTGGTTTCAATACACTTCCTCCCAGTGACTGCAAACTCACCAGCTGTCCAGAGCCCTCTCTCCTCCACCCCTCCCTCCTCTGTTCTACCTCTGCTCTCACACAAACTTATCATCTCTGAGGCAGACACAATGTCGGAGACTACAGGAACGCTGTGGTGCCGGTAAATGCTGAAAAGACAGAGTGGGAGTGTGGAGGGAGATTCGCTCAGTTTCTGATTCCGTTATTGTGTTTTTGGATTGTGAGGCGGCAGATTCACTCGGTGTCTGTCTCCGGGAGTGTGTGATGGGGCGGTGTGGACGGGAGCTTCGCGCTCTGGCTTACCGCGGGCCTGTGTAATGGGACGGAGCGGTAGGAGACTCACTCTATGGCTGACCCCGGGAGTCAGAGATGGGACGGTATGGATGGTGTGGAAGCAAATTCGCTTGTTTTCTAGCGCTGTTTTTTGAGCTGATATTGTGTTTTCGAATCTTGACTCTGTGTCTGATGCCGGGAATGTGCTTTTTGAAACTTCTCTGTATATCTGTCAACAGGATTATTTGATCGGACATTGCAGAGGGAGCTTCACTGTTTCTCTCATCCGGAGAGTCTGTGATATCGGACGGTTCGGAGAGATCTTCACTTTACAACCGAAGTCGTGAATATGTGATGGGCCGGTGGGAATGATTCCCTGTTCTCTGTCTGACTACCGGCGGATGTAATGGACGCTGTGCGGAGAGAACACTGTTTATTCGACCATTTTCCAAAGCAGACGATGGGGCGAAGCAGCATTGCTCTAATTCTGTTTCAAAGCGCCCTAAAGTAAGTTCAAAAGACGAAGAGGTCTGTGTGAGCCACAGAGAAGATACATACATACCGGACTGAAGCTCCCACCACTCCACCCTAATTCATAATTTAGGGGTCAGACACAGCGTGAAGCTCCCTCCACAATCTCCTATCACACACTCCCGGGGTGAGACACAGAATGAAATGATCTTCTACACCGTCCAATCACACTATTCCGGTGTGAGATACATGCTGAAGCTTCCCCCACAACGTCCCATCCCACATTCCCTGTGTCAGACACAGAGGGAAACTCCCCCCCCCACAACCTCCTATCACACACTCCCGGTTTCAGACAAGAGAGAAACTGCCTCCACACCCTCCCATCACACACTCCCGGGGTGAGACACTGAACGAAATGATCTTCTACACCGTCCAATCACACTGTTCCGGTGTGAGATACATGGTGAGGCTTCCCCCACAACGTCCTATCACACATTCCCTATGTCAGACACAGAGTGAATCTCCCTCCACACCGTCCCATTACACAGTCCCGGGTTTAAACACAGACTGAATCTTTGTCCACACCGTGCCATCACACTCTCCTGGGGTCAGACGCAGACTGAATTTCCCTCTACACCGTCACATCACACTCTCCCGCGGTCAGAAGCAGAGTGAATCACCCTCCACACCGTCCCATCACACACTCCCGTGGTCTGATATAGTGTTTAATTCCCTCCATTTCCCTCAAGGAAAAGGATAGCATTTTTAAATTGTGGGACGGCAGATTGTGAGGCTATGAGGTTAGAACTTGTGGGTGTGAATTAGGATGAAGTTTCTGCAGGGAAATGTACTATTTAGATGTGTTCGATGTTTACATCTCTCTTGCAGGAGGCTAGCGTAAAACCTTCCCTGTGGGTAAGATAAAGAACGGTAGGATGAAGCCTCCATGGGTGACCAGTGAGGTGGACAATCTAGTCCGGTGGAAGTAGACAGCACACATGAGGTTTAGAAAGCAAGGATCAGATGGGTCTGTGGTGGAATATTGGAATACAAGAAAAAGGATTAAGGAGGGGCTGAGGAGAGCAAGAAGGGGGCATGAGAAGGTCGTGGAGAGTCGGGTAAAGGAAAATCGCAAGACATTCTTCAATCATGTGAAGAACGAAAGGATGACAAGAGTGAAGGTAGAATGTGCCTGGAGGATTTGCTATTGAGCGAGGTCCTCATTGAATACATCTTCTGTATTCACCAATGAGAGGGAAGGTTATTCTGTTGAGGACAATATGAGTGAGATTATGTTCAGTAGCATGATGATATTGAGGGGCAGGTGCTGCTCCACAAGGCGAGGGAAGAGATAGCTGAGCCTCTGGCTACGATCTTTATGTCCTCGTTTATGTCCTCCACAGGAATGACACCATAGGATTATAGGGAGGCGAATTGTGACACACCTCTTCAAATAGGTAAGCAGAGATTGTCCGGATAATTATAGACCAGTGAGCCATACGTCTGTGCGGGAAAACCTCACCGTCCCATCACACCCACCCGTGGTCAGACTCACTCCACACCGTCCCGTCACCCCCCCCCCCCCCCCCGGGGTCAAACACATGTTGAAGCTTCCTCCACACTGTCCTATCACACACTCCCGTGTCAGACACAGAGTATATCTCGTTCCACACTCCCGCCACATACCCCCCGATACAAACAAATGGTGAAGCTCCTTTCACACCGTCCCGGCACACACTCCCGATTTATACACATGGGGTACCACCGAACACACCGTCCCTTCACACACTCCCTGGTTCAAACACATGGCGAAGCTCGCTGCACACCGTCAAATCACGCACACCCGGGGACAAACACAAAGTGAAGCTCCCTCCACTCCTGCCTATCACACTTTCTCGGGGTCAGGCACATGGTCAAACACCTTGCACAACGTTTCTGTTCCATCTGCTCGCATCCACCGGATATCGATCTCTCGGTTCTCGGCTTCTCCTCTTCACTCTCTGTACAGGCCAGTCGTGTGGTTTCACACCATTTCCTCCCACTGACTGAAAATCCACCACCTGTCCACAGCCGTCTTTCCACTCCCCTCCCTACTCTGTTTCACCTCTAGTCTCACACACACTTATCATCTCTGAGACGACACAATGTCGGAAATTCCAGGAATGCTGTACTGCTGTTGATTGGTGAGGGGCAGAGTGGGAGTGTGGAGGGATGTTCGGTCTGTTTCTGAATCTGTTACTGTGTTATCGGACAGTGAGTCGGCAGATTAAATCTGTGTCTGACCCCGGGATTGTGTGATGGGACGGTGTGCAGGTAGCTTCACACTGTGTCTTACCCCGGGAGTCTGGTGATGGGACGATGTGGAGGGAAATTCAATCTGTGTCTGACCCCAGGAGAGTGTGATGGGACGGTTTGGAGGGAGATTCACTCTGTGTCTTAACCCGGTATTGTTTGATGGGACAGTGTGGAGGAGGGTATCTCGGATTCGAATACCGGGTGTTTGCGACGGGACGGTGTGGAGGGAATTTCACTCCGAGTCTGACCCCGGGAGTGTGACATTCGACAGTGTAGAGGCACGTTTACTCGTTTTCTAAGGCTGTTTCTATGAGCTAGCACTGAGTTTAGGCAGCTCCACTCTGTTTCTGCTCCCCCGAGTATATTTTGTTTTGGGTTCATCTCTGAATGTTTGACAACAGCATTCTTCTGTGGGACAGTGCAGGGGGAGCTTCACTCTGTCTCTAACGGCGTGTCTGTGTAATCCTACGCTTCGAAGAGAGATTCACGTTACAACCGACGCCGTGAATGTGTGATGGGCAGATGTGAAAGATTCCCCTTTCTCCGTCTGACTACCGACGAATGGAATGGCCGCTGTGCAGAGATTCACTGCTCATTCTTCCTATTTTCCAGAATAGACGATGGGCCGAAGCAGCATTATACTGACTCAGTTTCAAAGCGTCTTGAAATAAGTTCAAAAGAGGAAGAGGTATGTGTGAGCCACACAGAAGATACATTCACACCAGACTGAAGCTCCCATTTCATAATTCGGGGATCAGACGCAATGCGAAGCTCCCTCCACACTTTCCGCACTAAAAGTGTCCGTCATAGAGAGAATCTCTCTCCTCTCCGTCGCATCACACACTCACGGGATCAGACACAGTTATCAGTTCTATCTCTGGGCCCGCACACACACTTTTATTTCAGAGACAGACACTCTGTTGGAGACTACAGGAACGGTGAAGTGCTGGTGATTGGTGAGAGGGAGATATGGAGTGAAGACGGAGACTCGCTCTGTGTCTGATCACGGGTGTGTGTGATGAGAGTATGGAGCGAGATTCACTTTGTGTCTGACTCCGAGAGTATTTGTTTGGCAGAGCCGAGGCGCTCTCTCTCTCTCTCTGTCTGTCAGTTTGTCTCGCTGTCTCTCTTCCACTCTCTCTCTCTCTTCCTCTGTCTCTCTCTCTCTCTCTCTCTCTCTCTCTCTCTCTCTCTCTCTCTCTCTCTCTCTCTCTCTCTCTCTCTCTCTCTCTCTCTCACACACACACACACAGACAGACACACACAGCCGCCACAGCACATCCCCTCCCGCGCATTCTATCACACTTCTTGCACTCCCCTTCTGTGATTCCAATCTCCTTTCTGACCCCTGTCACCCAAGCTTCACTTTCCACCAAACCTTCACCTAGCCCTCACAGGCAATTGCCTCTGTCTATCCCCAGTCACACGACTCTTCCTCCCGCCTCTCTCATCGATCCAGTCAACCCTGCTTCACACTGTTTCACTCTTCCACAGCACGTCCTCCCGCTGCTCTCGGCTCCTCTCTTTATCAGCCGCTCATCTACTGTTGGTCTGAGTCGGTCTGATCCCCTTGTGAACATTGGCTTCCTATGACATCTTTTACTTCCCCTTTCTGAGGCCAGAGAGGCAGAAGCTGCTCGACAGGATGGACGACAGCGAGACTTACATGATAATGCAGATCGTAAAACCGGATTCACTGTCTCCGTCGAGAGGTGAGTAGGGCAGAGCCGGATAGACGGACAGAGCAACAAAGGGAGGGCTGAGGAACGGTGTGAGGTTTCTCTGTGTGGGTTCGGTGCAGCGAATGCCATGACAATTTTTGTGCGGTGGGAGTACCGTGAGAGGGGGTTAAACTGGGGGCAACGAGGAGGGAGAGCTGTGTGGTGAGGGGGATGGTGCGTGAGCAGTCAATGATGTGGCATGGTCGTTGAGCAGAAACAACCTGGGGGAGGAGGACAGGATGGACGACAGCGGGGCTTACATGAATGTGCAGGTCGTAAAACCGGATTCACTGTCTTCATCGAGAGGTACCTAGGGCAGAGTTGGAGTGACTGTGGAGGCGGAGCAACGGCCAGGCCGTACAGAGGGAGAGCTGAGGAACGGGGTGAGGAGTTTCTCTGGGTGGGTTCTGTGCAGAGAATGCCATGAGATTTTTGTGCGGTGGGAGTACCGTGAGAGGGGGTTAAACTGGGGGCAACGAGGAGGTAGAGCTGTGTGGTGAGTGGGGTGGTGCGTGAGCAGTGAGTGCTGTGGCATGGTCGGTGAGCAGAAACACACTGGAGGGAGTGGCGAGGAGGGAAGAGACTGGCAAGAAGCAGTGAGGAAAGTGAACTTTATAAAATGTGTGCAGGACTCTCCCCTTTCTAACCCCAGCCTCTCATCACTCTCTCTCTATCCTGACTCCCCCTTTCTCTCCCATCTCGTACACGGTAATCATCCCCTTTCTTCTTCTCTGGCTCACTACTTTCTTTCCCTCACCCTCCCTCTCACACATTCTCCCCTTTCCCAACCCTTCTCTCTGTCTTTTCCAGGTCTCCTCTTCTACGTCTCTTGCATTCTCTATTGCCATTTCCCCTCTATCTACTTCCCTTTCCCAACTCTTTCCTTCCCCACACTCTCTGATCTGTCTATCACACTCTCCCTCTCTACCTCTCTCGCTGTACTGGCGCACACTTTCCCTCACACCGCTCACTTCGCCCGTCCACTTCCGCTCCATCCAATCTCAGTCTATCTCCACGTTCACCGCCACTTGCTTTAACTCAAATATCTTGCTCTGTCTCCTACTTTTACCCTCCCATCATTCTCACCCTCCCTCCCACACTCTTTCGCTATCTCACTCATCCCTCTCACCTGCACTTCACTCATCACCTCGCAGCCTATTCTCCCTCTTGGCCCTTTCTGTCTCCCTCACTTAAACCTCTCTCTCCCTACGTTCACTACCCGTTTCTCTACTCTCTCTCTCTGTCCTCAAACCCACACTCTCTACAGGTCTCTCCTCCTTCTAATTCACTGTCTCACATTGTCTTTCTTTCCATGACGGTCAACCATCCATCTACTCAGTGCTGAAACTTCCGAAAGACAAACTTCATATCGATGATTGTGGAGATCCTCACACCGCCTCGGGACCCGCCAATCTGCCGGTGACTGCACAAGCAGGTCAGAGTTCACATTACTGACGTCACTCTGATGGTGTCACATGTTATACCCGCACGTGTACAAGTTATATTGCATCTGTACTGACCACTTCCTGTGACAGCGCGTTGTCACTTGTGGCCCAGATTAAATCTCTTTCTGCTAATCTCTGACATGTCCACTTACGTCCTCGGTTCTCCAAGCTCAGAAAAAAAATTACAGTGCGCATTCACCCTGTCTGTGCCCACTTGGTTTTATAGACCTCTATAAGGTCGACCCTGCACTCCAAAGCCTGACAAATATTCGTAACTCAGTCCCTCGAGTTCCGGAACATCCTCGTAAATCTCCCTCTGTGCTCTTTCCAGCTCAGTGGCATCTTTCCTGCAGCAGGGAGACCAGAACGCGATGTGTGGCCTTAGGGACGTCTTCTACAACAACAACGTGACCACCATAACCCTGTACTCGCCGTCCCGCCTGCCTCTGACCTCACTTTTCGGAACCATGTACCTGGGTCGCAACACACTGCTTTACAACAAACCCCAGGGTTCCTCCCGAAAACTGAGTTATACCCTGATTTCCCTTACTGAAATATGATAGTCCACATATATGCGAAGTAAATTACATTTTCTACTGCTTGGCCCTCTTCCTTTGCTAATCGAGATCCCACAATAAGAGATAACTGCCTCCACTGTTGAACACGCCACCAATGTCTACAAGCTTACCACCCGTGTCCTATATAATCTGCTATAAAAGGTCGATGTTTGACAATGATGACAGGTCCCACCACCCACTCGCCGGCGACCACCGCTGGTGCCGGACTGCCTGTCTGAGAAACGTACTTCCACCCTAAACCTTTTCTTCTACCGCCAAGCCAATTCTTCCAGTTGGATGTTCCTTCTGGGATCTCGTTAAATGTTGTGTATGTTACATCAGCCATCCAACCCGGATCACTACTCTGCATTCAAAGAGATCGCCTTTGTTTGCACATCATCCTGCAGACCGGTCTACCATCTGAGCCCTTATTAATAGTCTTGGTCAAGTCTCTGTACGCTGCATCTACTACGAGTGCCTGATCTGTCATCCCTCGTCAAATTAACCCGACAACTTTCCATGGGTCTCACGCCATCCAGAATCTCCCTCGCCATTGTCTCTTCTACTCTCACTATCTTCCCTTCTGCCCTCCCATCTCAGCGCTCCATTCATTCTCTGCCTATCCCTAACTCCCGCTCATTCATCTTATAGAGCAATCGGCCATCTGGAATCTTGCTAATGGATTTGTTAAAATTTAGCGTACATTATATCTATCAATATGAACAAACCAGAACGGACAGGGGGGAGGGAAAAGAGGGGGACGCGGCACTGTTTATCAGTGATAGTATCACGGTTGCAGAAAATGAGGAAGACATGGAGGGATTGTCCGTCGAATCTCTGTGCGTGGGAGTTAGAGACAGTAAGGGGTCAGGCTACTAGGTGTTTTTAATAGACCACCCAATAGTAGCAGGGACATAGAAGAGCAGATAGGGAGTCTGATCCTGGAAAGGTGTAACAATGTCATAACAACGTCGTGGTGGGAGATTTTTATTTCCCAAATGTTGATTAGTAACTCCATAGAGCAAGAGTTTTAGATGGGGTGGACTTGGTGCCGTGTGTCAAGAAGGTTTCCTGACATAATATGTAGATATGCCTAGCAGAGCAGAGTCTGTACTTGGTCTGGTATTGGGTAATGAACCCGGTCAGGTGTCTGGTCTCTCAGTGGGAGAGCATTTTGGAGGAAGTGACCACAATTCTATCTCCTTTGCCACAGCATTGGTGACGGAGAGGGACGGACACGTTAGACAATCTTTACTTGGAGTAAGGGAAAATATGAAGATGTCTGTCGGGAATCTGGAAGCATTATTTGGTAATAGTTGCTCCAAAGGAAATGTACGGCAGGAATGTGGCAAATGTTCAGGGGTTCTTTACGTGGCATTCTGCAGTGGTACGTTCCAAAGAGACAGGGGAAGGATGACAAGGTACAGGAACCGTGGTGTACAAAGGCTGCTCAATCTCAGGAGAATGGGGGCGGGGGGAGGGAGCTCGTGAAAACATTCCGAATGCCAAAAGCCTGAACAGAATAGATATGGCAAAGTTACTTCCCGTGATAGGGGAATCTAGGACAAGAGGACAGAAACTCAGGATTAAAGGATGTCTATTTGGAACGGAGATGCGCAGAAATCACTTTAGTCAGACGGTGGGAAATCTGTGGAAATTGTTTCCACGAGCGGCTGTGGGGGAGAAGTCATTGGGAGCATTTAAGGCAGAGATAGACAGGTTATTGATTAGCCAGGGAATCAAAGGGTATGGGGTGATGGCAGGGGAGCGGGGATTACTGGAGGAATTGGGTCAGCCCATGAGTGAATGACGGAACAGAGTCGATGGCCCGAATTGCCTAACACTGTGTCTTATGGTGTTATGGTGGCGTGGTCTCTCCACAGCTGCTCATGAAAAGGAGCCGAAAGGGAACATCGGAAGGAGACCGTACCGTCTGATCTGCCTACTCTGCCTTGTTATGTCCGCCCTCGCCATTATTGTGGCCGGTCTCTCGATCCACGGTGAGTGGAACGGGCTCCGGGTGGAGACAGACCGTAAGTAAAGAGAGTGGAATAAATAGTTATTGTAAAAGACCACAGGGGCACCGACACGCCCCTCACCGTAACACCGACTAAAACCCATCACCATGATACGGTCACCACCCTAACCGTGATGAAGACACGGCCTTTACCGTAACACAATCAAGACTCGTCCTGACACTGACACGCCAGTCATTCTACCATGAACAACACTGCCGCGATCACGACCTTGAATGAGACACAGATGCACTCCTAACCGCGACACTGACACGACCATCGCCGTGACACACACGTGGCTGTCACACTGACCACAACGTACCCCTCACTGTAACATCGACATTCCCCTGACCGTGTCACTGATAAACTCCTCAAATCGACACATAAACACACTTCAGAGTGACACCGACACGCGGTTCACCGTGACACGGTGGTACCGTACGCCGTGACACCTTCAAACTCCTCAACGTGATCCGCCCCGCAACGCATCGTGACAAAGACTCAGAAGTCACGGTAACACCACTTACCGAGACAGTATCGTCCGTCAACATAACACCGATGCACAGCTCGCTGAGGCAATTACCCACACCTCACCCTGACACAGGCAAATCCGTCACCGTGATACGGACACCTAAATTCACAATGACACCGACATAGTACTCTCCGTGACACCGACACACACCTCAGCGTCATACCCTCGCTAAAACTGTGGTGATGATTTGTCTCTTGCCGTGACACAGACATACCCTTCTTAGCACACCCCACACCATGACACAGATACTCCACGAACAGTGCCACCACAGGACCCCTCACCCTGACATTTCCTTCGTCTTGATATCGAGATACACTTCATTGTGACCCGTTACACCTCTCGGTGGGGCACAGGAACTCCTATTAGAGTGACACCGACACGTCCGTCACAGCAACCTGAACATGCCCCGCACGGTAGTGACGCAAACCCTCATGGTAAAAACAAAAAAAAAACCTTCACCGTGACATTGATATACCCCTCAGCGCGACCCCGACACGTCCCTGATGGTGACGCCGACACTGCTCACTGTAACAGCCCTTACCGAGACAGTATCACCCCTCAACATAACACCGATGTACCGCTCATTGAGGCAGGTACCCACACCTCACCCTGACCCATGGAAACCACTTAACGTGAAACAGACGTTCACAATGCCACCGAAGTCCTCTCCATGACACCAACACATCCCTCAGCGTGACACTCTCACACACACCGTGGCCATGACATATCTCACCGTGACACATACATAACCCCGCTCTGCGAGAACAGCACACCATTACACACATACTCCACCCTCGGTAACACCCCAGGGCCCCTCACACTGAAATGTTCCTCGTTTTGACATCGTGATCCAGTTCGTTGTGACCCGGCACAACTCACGCCGGGGCACAGAAACTCCTATTAGATTGAACACTGACAAGTCCCTATTCGGACATGTCCCGCACGATACAGACGCAGCCCTTACTGGTAACAACAATAAAAACTTCAGATGGATATTGAAATACCCCTCAGCGTGACAACGACACGTCGCTCATGGTGACGCCGACGCCTCTCACTGTGCCAGAATCACATCCTTCACCGTGACACTGACACCACACTCTCTGGGACCCGTTCGGTAGCTTGGCGCTGACTCACGTGTCACTGTAAACGCTAAACATCCTTCACCATCTCTCTCAGAGTCACAGATTCGTCACTCTAAGAAAACCTGTCACGGAAACTACAATGAGTTAAACTCAACCCTTCAATCCAAGCTTTCTGCGCTCAACTCTAATCTGTCCGATCTTAAACGAATGCACAACGATCTCCGTCACCAGTTCAATGAGATGGAAACGAAGTACAGATCCGTCAACGAAACCAAGGCTCAAATCTGTGAATTTTTGACCAGCAGAAGAGGTGAGACATCATCCCCCTCTTTCACCCGCTCCTCATCACAGGACAGGCATGGAGACAGGAAGCGTCACTCCGTGCCTAACATCGGGAGAGTGTGTAGAGATGGTATATGGCGTGATTCAATCTGGGTTTGACCCGTGAGTGTGTGATAGGTCTACGAGAAGGAAGTTTCACTCTATTACTGAATCCAGGAGAATATGATGGGACGTTGTGGAGGTGGAGTCACACCGTGTCTGACCACGGGATTGTGAGACGAAACATTAACGCTTCACTCTATGTCTCACTCCGGGAATCTCTGATGCGGCACTATAGATCCAGCTTCACCCTGTGTCTGACAGCCGGATTGTGTGATGAACAGTGCCCAGAGAGCTTCAACCCATGTCTGACCCTTGAAAGTTGTTATGGGACCATGGAGAAAGAGTTTCACTCTGACTGAATCCGGTAGTGTGTGATGGGACGGTGCAGAGAGGTTTTCACTCTGTCTGAATCCGGGAGTGTGAAACGGGACGGTGCAGTTGGAGGTTCACTCTGTGTCTGACTCCCGGAGTGTG